>NW_016908408.1:211750-213671 GCF_001483705.2 Eufriesea mexicana
CATACCTCAACCTCTCTTCCCGAGACCAATATTGCCAACCTCCACATAGCGACGCAGAATATACTAGAACACAGCAGAGCGCAGTAATCCACCGCACTGCAGTGTACAGCACAAATGTCAAAGACGTTCCAACCCAACCTGTCCGAACCTAACCTAACTGAACGTAGACTAACTAAGCATAAATTGCCGCGACCACTTTCGCCGGCCTGCTGGGAGACGAGCTGGGTGTAGTGGATCAATGTAGAGCCCATGAATCCACCGAATAGCAGTGTATAGCACAGAAGTCAAAGCCATCGTGACCAAACTGAATCCAACCTATCCTAACCGAACGTAACATAACCCAACCTAACGTGCCACGACAGCTATTCCTGGCGTCGCGACACGCAGAGGATGATAGCGCACAACAAGGCGCAGAAGTCCATATAATTTCAGTGCGTAGCACAGAAGTCACAGCTATCCCAGCCCAACCCAAAATAACCTAAGGCAAGCGAACGTAATCTAACTTAAGCTAACGTGCGGAGGCCACAATAGCCGCCATCGTCGGAGCCAAGCAGAGCACATTATAGCGCAGTAGAGAGCAGAAATTAACCGAACAGCAGTGTATAGCACAAAAGTCAGAGCTATCTTCTCCTAACCTGACCAAACCTGACATATCCAAGCGTAACGTAACACAACCTGGGGTGCCTTCACCGCTATTGCTGGCCTCCCGGTAGCCAAGCAGAATACACCTGAGGAGAGTAGAGCGCAGTAATTCACCAAATAGGAGTGTATAGCGCAAAAGTCAAAGACACCGTAACCAAGCATATCCTAACCTAACTTAGCCAAAAGTAACCTAACTCAATCAAACGAGCCACGACCGGCATTGCGGGCCACACCAGGGACAAGCTGATGCTAGTACAGCAATGCAGAGCGCAGATACCGATCGAATGGCTGTGTATAGCACAGAAGTCTAAACCATCATTGCCATTCTAAACCTAACATAACCTAACCAAACGTAACATATGTTAAACAACACTGCCATCACCGGTATTGCTGGCCACCCCAGATTCAAGCAGATGCTAGTAGAGCAGTGCACTGCACACATATCGACGGTATAGCAGCGTTCAGCACAAAAGACAGAGATGTCCTGACCAAACGTGTCCCTACCTAGCCAAGCCAAGCGTAACCTAAGTCAACCTACCGTGCCGAGACCACCATTGCTGGCCACGCCATAGCCAAGCAGAACATACTAGACTACAGTAGAGCGCAGTAACCCACTGCATTGCTGTGTGTGGCACAAGAGTCGAAGGTACCCTAGCCTAACCAGTTCCGACATAGCAAAGACAAGCGGAACATATCTAAACATGTGGTGCCGACAATAATCTTTCTGGACTCCAGAGACAAGCAGGGCATATTAGTGCAATGTAGAGCGCCGAAGTCGACCAAATGGCGGTGAATAGCATAAAGGATAAAGCTATCCGTACCAAAGTTATTCAAACCTAACATAACGGAATGTAACATGACCCATCATAAAGTGCCAGGGTCACTATTGCTGGCCTTCCCAGAGACAAGCTGAAAATATTAGACAACTGTCGGGCGCGGAAGTCCACATTATAACAGACTATATCACTAAAGTCAAGGCTGTCTTCTCCTAACAGAACCAAACGTAGCATAACCGAACGTATCCTGACTTTCGCTGACGTGCCGCGAACACAATCACTGGCCTCCCCAGAGCCAAGCAGGACATACTAGGGCACAGTAGAGCATAGTAGTCCACCGAATGGTAGTGTACAGCTCAAAAGTTAAAGCTACCACGACTAAACTTTGCCCAAAAGAACATAACCCTTCGTAACTTAACACAACGTTGCGTGCCGACACAACTATCGCTGGAACTCCCAGAGTCAGGCTGAAGCTATTAGAGCACTGTAGCGCGCAGGAATCC
>NW_016908409.1:0-358 GCF_001483705.2 Eufriesea mexicana
TCTCATCAGGTCCGGTTAGGCAAGGCCATGTCCTGTCAGGACAGGTCAGGTCAGTTAGTTCATATGGTCAGGGCAGGTCTGGTCAGGTCTGGCCTTCTCAGATCAGGTCAGGTCATGTCACGTCTGGTCATGACGTGTCCGGGCAGTTCGTGACTGGTCGGGTCGGGTCAGGTCAGGTCACGACAGGTCAGGTCACGTCAGGTCTGTTCAGGTCAGGTCAGGGGAGTTTACTTCAGGACAGGTCATGTCAGGACAGGCCATGTCTGGTCTTGCCAGCCCAGGACATGCCAGGTCAGTGCAGGTCAGGTCAGGCCAGGAAATGTCAGGCCAGGTCAGGTCAAGTCCGGTCGGGTCAGGT
>NW_016908409.1:437-1602 GCF_001483705.2 Eufriesea mexicana
GGTCAGGACAGGCCACGTCTGGTCCGGCCAGCCCAGGATATGCCAGGGAATGACGGGTCAGTTCCGGTTAGGTCAGGTCAGGTCAGGTCAGGACAGGCCATGTCTGGTCTGGCCAGCCCAGGACATGCCAGGGAATGACGGGTCAGTTCCAGTCAGGTCAGGTCAGGTCATGCCAGGCCAGTTCGGGCCAGGCCAGGTCAGGTCGGGTTAGGTTAGGTTAGGTCAGATCAGGTCAGGTCGGGTCAGGCCAGGCCAGGACAGGTAAGGTCCCGACAGGTAAGGTCAGTTCAAGTCAGGGCAGGCTAGGACATTCCAGGTTGGTCAGGTTAGGTCAGGTCAGGTCAGGTCAGATGGTCAGGTCAGGTCAGGTCAGGTCCGGTCAGATCAGGACATTTCAGTCCAGGCCAGGCCAGGTAGGGTCATGTCAGGTCAGGCCATTTCAGGTAAGGGCAGGTCAGGACATTCCGGGTCGGGTCAGGTTAGGTCGGGTCCGGTCAGGTGATGTCAGGTCAGGTCACGTCAGGAGAGGACAGGTTCGTTGAGGTCAGGCCAGGATATGTTAGGTCACTTCACGCCAGGCCATGTCAGGCCAGGTAAGGTCAGGTCAGGTCAGGTTAGGTTATGTTAGGTTAGGTTTTGTTCGGTTAGCTTGCGATAGGATAGGTTAGAATAGGTGAGCTTAGGTTAAGTTTGATTAGGTAAGGTTAGGATTGGTAGGGTTAGGTTATGTTAGGTTAGGTTAAGCTAGGTTAGCTAGGTTTGGTTAGGTAATGATAGGTTAGGTTTCGTCATGTTAGGTTAGGAAAAGTTTGGGTAGGCTGGGTTTGGTTATGTTGGGTTTGCTTAATCTTGGGTAGGTTTGGCTGGGATAGGTTTTCAAGGTTAGGATATGTATCCTTAGGTTGGGTTAGGTTAGGTTAAGTCAGATTAGGTCAGGTCTTATCAGGTCCGGTCAGGCAAGGGCATGTCATGACAGGTCAGGTCAGGTCAGTTAGTTCATATCAGGTCAGGGCAGGTCTGGTCAGGTCTAGCCTTCTCAGGCCAGGTCAGGTCATGTCACGTCTGGTCATGACGCGTCCGGGCAGTTCGTGTCTGGTCGGGACAGGTCCGGTCAGGTCAGGCCAGGTCAGCACAGGTCAGGTCGGGTCAGGTCATGACGGGACAG
>NW_016908410.1:0-941 GCF_001483705.2 Eufriesea mexicana
AAAAGTCAAAGTTATCTTATCCTAACCAAGCCAAAGGTAACACAGCCAAGCGCAACATAACACTACCTAACGCGACTGGACCACTGTTGATGGCCTCCCTGGTGCCAAGCGGGACATGCCGGAGCACAGTAGAGCGCAGAAGTTCATCGAATAGCAGTGTATAGCACAAAAGTCAAAGCTATCATAACCTAACCCAAACCAACATAACCTAACCTAACGAAGCCAAACTCTAGCTAACGCGCCAAGACCACAGTTACTGGCCTGCCTGGAGTCCAGCAGATTATAGTACAACAATGTAGAGTGTAGAATTCCACAGAATAGCTGTGTATAGCACAAAAAGCACCTCTATACTCTCATAACCTACCCAAACGTAATGTTAAAAAACGTAACATTACCTAACCTGACGTTCCGACACCATCATTGCTGGCCAAACGCAAACGTAATGTTAAAAAATGTAACATTACCTAACCTGACGTTCCGACACCATCATTGCTGGCCTCCCTACAGGAAAGCAGAATACACAAGAGAACAGCGGAGCGCAGTAATCCACACAATATCAGTGTATGGCAAAAAATCAAAGCTGTCCTGGATTAACGTATTCAAACGTAACATAACCAGACGCAACCTATCTACACGTTACGGGCCTACACCACTATTCCTGACCTCCCAGAGCCAAGCAGGGCTAACTAGAGCAGAGTAGGGCGCCGAAATCCAGCGAACAGCAGTGCATAGCACAAAAGACAAAGCTACCCTGGCCAAACTTATCGCAACGTAGCCTAACCTCACGTAACGTGACTCAACCTGACGTGCCTCCACAACTATTGCTGGCCACTTCAGAGACGAGTAGAGTATAGTAGAGAGAAGTAGAGCCTAAGAAATCACCGTATATCACTGTGTACCACGAAAGTCAAAGCTATCCAAGCCTAACCCAAACGAACGTA
>NW_016908411.1:0-1456 GCF_001483705.2 Eufriesea mexicana
GCTGAAAGCATTAGAGCCCTCTATGGCGACGAAATCCACCTAATACCAGACTATAGCACTGAATTCTATTCTCTCCTAACCTAAGGAATCGTAATGTTCCGTACTTATCCTAGCCTACACTAACGCGCTGCGACCACTATTACTGGCCTCCACAGAGACAAGCAGGACATGCCAGAGCGCAGTAGAGCGCAGATATCCATTGAACAGCAGCGTACAGCACATAAGTTAAAGCAATCCTGACTAAACTTAGACTAAGCCAACCTAACTGAACGTAACCTGACTCAACATAACGTGCCGAGACCACTATTGCTATACTCCCCACAGTCAAGCGGAACATGTTGCTGGGGAGCAGAACGCACGAATCCATATAATCGCAGTGTGTATCGGAAAAGTCGAAGCTACCCATGTCTATCCCAAATAAAGAGAAGATAGCCAAATATAGTTTGAGTCAGCCTAACATGCCGAGACCTCTATTGCTGGCCTCTCCAGAGCCAAACAGGACGTACTAGATCACATTAGAGTATAGAAATTCACCGAAAAGCAGTGTACAGCACAAAAGTTAAAGCTATCCTACCCAAGCATGGCCAAACCCAACATACCCGAATGTAACCTGACTCAACATAACGTGCCGAGGCCACTATTGCCGGAATCCCCAGAACCGGGCAGAGCACATTACAACACATTAGAGCGCAGATATCTACAGAATAGCAGTGAATAGCACAGAGGTCAAAGAAGCCTAGCTTAACGCGGCCTAACGTAATACATCCCAACGTGGCATAACTCAACCTAGCATGACGAGACCACTAATGCTGGCATCCACAGGCACTAGCAGAATGTAATAGGGCCCAGTATTGCGCAGAAATCCACCGCACTGCAGAGAAGAGCGCAAATATCGTTGACATTCTAACCTAACCTGGCTCTATCTAACCAAACCAAGCGCAGCATAACACAGCGTGTCGCGCTACGACCACTGCTGCATTCTTATCCAGGGTCGAGCAAAGTATAATAGAGCAACGTACAGCATTGGACTCCACCGAAAAGCGGCGTAGAGCGCAAAACTCGAAAATATCCTGACCCAACCTGACATAAACTATCTTCACCGAACGTAGCACAGATCAACATAACTTGCCGAGACCACTGCTCCTGGCCTCCCCTGATCCAAGCAGAATGTTGTAGAGCAAAGCAGATCGCAGAAATCCACTGAAGGACAGTGTATAGCTCGATAGTCACAGCTATCCTGACCAAACATAACCTAACCTTACCCAAACAAACGTAGCCTGACATAACGTGACATGCCACGAACACTATTGCTCGCCTCCGCAGATTCGAGCTGAATATAGTAGAGAAATGTGGAGCGCAGAAATCCACCAAATAACAGTTTATAGCACAAGAGTCGAAGATACCATAACGTAACCTGACCAAACCTAACCTTACTGGACGCAGCATAGCTCAACAA
>NW_016908411.1:8229-10188 GCF_001483705.2 Eufriesea mexicana
GTGTACAACGCAATAGACTAAATTATCCTGGCCTAACATCACCATACGTAGCACTACACTGCCTCACGTGCCGAGGCAACTACTGCTGGCATCCCCACCGCCGAGCAGAATATACTACAGGACATCAGAGAGCAGAAACCCACCGCATTGCGAAGTATAGCACAAAAGCTATAGATATCCCAACCTAACCTGTCCTAACCTAACGTAACCGAACGTAGCGTAGCTCAACGTAGCGTCCCGCAACCACTGCACCTGGCATCCCCTGAACAAAGCAGAATGTAGTAGAGCTCACTAGATCACAGAATTCCACCAAGAGACAGCGTATGGCACGAGAGTCAAACCGAACAAAACCAAACCTAACGTAACTTAACGTAACGTGCCAGGACCACCATTCGTCGTGTACTAAGACGACTGTTGAGCGCAGGAACCCTTCGTATATTCGTGTACAGTGTAAAAGCCAAAGGTATCCTAACCTAACCTGACCTGAACCAATCTAACCGAACGTAGCATGACTTAACATAACAGGTAGCGGTCACTGCTCCTGGAGTCCCCGCAGTCAAGCAGAATGTAGCAGAGCTCGGTACGTCACAGAAATCCACCTATTAACAGATTACAGCATGGAAGTCAAGGCGACCGTGAACAGAACATGGCATATCCTAACCTAATGATACATAACATAATTCAAACTAACGTGACGCGACCAGTATTTCTAGCTTCCCCAGAGCCGGGCAGAGAGTAGTAGAGCAATGTAGAGCGCAGAAATCCTCCGAATAGCAGTGTATAGCACATGAGTCGAAGATATCCAAACCCTACGCGACCTAATCAAACCTAACCAAACGAAGCATGGCTCAACATATCTTGCCGCGACCACTGCTGCTGGCATCCCCAGAGCCTAGCAGAATACAGTGGAGCATACTGGAGGGTGGAAGTCCACCGAATAGAAGTGTATGGCACAAAAGTCTAAGCTACCCTATTCTAATATATCCAATCTTAACGTAACCAAACGTAACATAGATAACCTAACGTACCGCGGCCACAAGTGCTGGCTTCCACAGAGTTGAGCAGATCTTACTAGAGGACAATGGGGCGCAGAAGTCAATATAAATGCGGTGTACAGCACATTAGTCATATCTATCCAGACTAAACCCACGCTCACATAACCTATCCAAACGTAGCATACCTCAATATAACGTGCAGCGGCCTCCATTGCTGGTCCTCCCAGGGCTAAGCGGAATGTAGTAGAGCGCAGTCGAGCGCAGAAGTCCACCGAAGAACGGTGTACAACACGAAAGTCAAAACCACCCTGACCGCAGATAATCCAAACTGGACGAACCCAACGCAACGTAACACAACCTAACGCGCCGAGACCACTATTGCTGGCCTCCCAAGAGCCAAGCAGAAAATATTAGAAAACAGTAGAGCTCAGAAATCCGCCGTTAGCAGCTTGCAGCACGAAAGACTAAAATAACCTATCCTACCCTCGCGAAACGGAACATAACCGAACGTAGCATAACTCATACTAACGTGCCGAGACCAGTATCACCGGCATCCCCAGAGCCAAGCAGAACATACTAGAGCACCGCAGAGCGCAGAAATTCGCCGCTTTGAAGTGTACAGCTCAAAAGACAGAGTAGCGTATGCTAACCAAGCAAATCGCAACACACCCAGACATAGCATAACTCCACCTAACACGACGAATCCACAGTTGCTGGCCTCCACAGAGACAAGCAGAATAAACTAGAGCTCAGCAGAGAGCAGAAATCCACCGCATTGCGGTGCATAGCACTAATGTGGAAGATACCCTAACCAAACCTGTCCTTACCTAACCTACCCAAACGTAGTGTAACACAACATAACGCGAAGAGACCAACATTGCTGGACTCCGCAAAGCCGAAGGGAAGACGTTACAGCACAGAAGAAAGCAGAACTCCACCGAATAGGAGTATATAACACAAAAGA
>NW_016908412.1:0-806 GCF_001483705.2 Eufriesea mexicana
TAACCTAGCCCAGCGTAACCTAACTCAACCTATCGTGACGAGACATACGTTGCTGCCCCCCGCCCCCCGCAGAGCCAAGCAGGACATATTAGAGGAGAGTGGAGCGCGTGAGTCGATAGAATCGCAGTATACACCACAAAAGTCAAAGCGACCATATCCTAACGTAACCATTCGTGACATATCCAAACGTACACTAACTCTACCTAACGTACCGCAGCCACTATTGCTGGCCTCCCCAGAGCCGCGCAGGCCATAGTATATGACAGTAGTGCCCGGGAATCCACAAAATCGTTGTGTACAGCAGAAAAGTCAATGGTATCCAAGCCCAGGCCAAACTAATTTAACCACATCAAACGTAGCATATCTCAACACAACATGCCGCAACTACAATTGCTGGCCTCCCCGGATCCAGGCAGATCATATTAGAGCACAGTAGAGCACAGGAACCCACTGAGTAACAGCGCATAGTACGAAAGTCGAAACTACCATGTCCTAACATAGCCAAACGTATCATAACCAAACGTAGCCTAACTCAAGGTAACGCGCCGAGTCCACCATTGTTGTCCTCCCTAAGGCCAAGCGGAGAATGTTAGAGCGAAGTAGAGCGCAGAAGTACACCGCATAGCAGTGTGTAGACGAAAGTCAATGTTATCCAAACCTAACCCAGACAGAGATAACGTGAGCAAGCGTAGCCCAACCCAACCGAACGTGCCGAGACCACTATTTCGGGCCTCCCCAGATTCGAGCAGAGTACAGTAGAGCAATGTAGAGCGTAGAAATCCACCGGATGGCAGTCTATAGCACAA
>NW_016908412.1:3809-5140 GCF_001483705.2 Eufriesea mexicana
TCTACTGTGCTCTAATATATTCATCTTGGTTTTTGTAAGGTGAGCAATACTGGTCCCCGTGCGTTAGTTTGAGTTATGTTACGTTTGGGAAGGCTTGGTTAGTTTGGGTCAGATAAGGGAGGCTTTGACATTTCTGCTACACACTGCCATTCGATGGACTTCTGCGCCCTACTCCCCTCTAACATGTTCTGTTTGAAGATGCGGAGGTCAGCAATAGTGGTCTGGGCACGTTAGGGGAGATTATGTTGAGCTACGCAAAGTCACGTTTGGATAGGTTAATATACCATATGTTTGCCTTTTGCGCTGTAAACAGCTATTCGGTGGAATTCTGCGCACAACATTGCTCTGCTATACACTTCTCGACACTAGGGTGACGGGCAATTGTGATCGTAACACGACAGGTTGCGTTATTTTACGTTTGGCTATGATCGGTTTGGTAAGGTTTTGTTATGTTGGCTTTGACTTTTATGCTATACAGTGCTATTCGTTGCATTTCAGCGTTCTATTGTACCCTATTATGATCTGCTTGGCACTTTGGAGGCCAAAAATAGTGGTCTCGTCTCGTTAAGTTTAGTTGGTGTACGTTTGTGTACGTCACGTTGGGCGACGTTAGGTCAGGATACATTTGACTTTTGTGCAATACGAAGCCATTTGGTGGCTCTCTGCGACCTACTATGCCCTAGTACATGCAGCTTGTCTCTGGGGATTCCAGCAATATTGGCCTCGTCACGTTAGATGAAGTTCGGACACGATTGCTTTGACTTTTGCGCTATAAACTGCCATTTGGCTGGTTCCCACGCTCTATATTGCCCTATTATAATCTGCTCGGCTCAGGGGATGCGAGTAATAGCTGTCTCGGCACGTTGGGTTTAGTTATGCTACGTTTTGTTTAGTTATGCTACGTTTGGTTATGTTTCGTTTGTGCAGGGTAGAATAGGGTTTCTTTGGCTTTTGTGCTGTACGCTGCTACTCGGTGAATTTCTACAATCCACATAGCTGCACTCTACACTGCTTGGCTCGGTGGAGGCCTGCAATTGGGTTCGCATCACATTAGGTTTAGTTGTGTCACGATTGCTTATGTTACCGTCGGTAAGGTTAGGGGGGGATAGGTTTGGCTTTTGTACCATACACAGCCATTCCGAGGACTTCTGCGCTCTACTGTGGTCTAATATGATCTGCTTTGCTCTGGGGAGGCCAGAAATAGCGGTCGCGGCTCGTTAGGTTGAGTTACGCTACGTTCGGTTATTTTACATTAGTTTGGGTTGGGATTGGATAGCATTGACTTTCTTGGTATACAATGTTACTCGGTGAATTACTAAGCTCTACTTTCC
>NW_016908413.1:0-1608 GCF_001483705.2 Eufriesea mexicana
ATTGCTGGCCTCCCCAGAGCCAAGCAGAATACATTTGTGGAGAGTAGAATGCAGATATCCATAGAATCGCAGTGTCCATCAGAACAGTCGAAGCTACCCAAACCTACCCCAAAACAACCGGAAGATAACCGCGCATAGCATAACTCAAACAAACGTTCCGAGACCGCTATTGCTGCCCTTCCCAGGGCCAATCACGACATACCAGAGGACTGTAGAGCGCAGAAAACCCCCTAATAGCAGACCATAGCACTATGGTCAGAGCTAAATATCCTAACCAAACCAACCTTAACATAATTAAGCGTAACCTAAATCTACTTAACTAGCCGCGACCACTATTGCTCGCAACACAGGGCCGAGCAGAGCACATCAGTGGAGTGTAGAACGCAGAAGACCTTTGGTTCCCGACGTAAATCAGAAAAATCGGAGCTACCCGTATCTTACCATAACCGACAGTGCACAGCCAAGCATTGCATGACACAGCCTAACGTGCCGAGACTGCTACTGCTGCAGTTCCCAGATCCAGGCAGGACACACTAGAGCGCAGTAGATCCTAGAAATCAACCGAATGGCAGTGTACAGCACAAAAGATAAATTTATCCGAACCAAACTTAGCCTAACCCAACCTAACCGAAAGTAGCGTGACACAAGATAACATGTGGAGAGCACAATGGCTTGCTTCTCGGAGGCAAGACGGAAATATTGCAACACTGTAGTGCGCAGAAATACACCTAATAGCAGACTATAGCACCAAAGTCGAAGCTACCCTCTCCTAGCCTAACCAACCGTAACATGTGGAAGTGCAATCTAACCCTACCTAAAGTACACCTAATAGCACACTATAGCACCAAAGTCGAAGCTACCCTCTCCTAGCCTAACCAACCGTAACATGTGGAAGCGCAATCTAACCGTACCTAACGATCCGCGACTACCATTGCTGGCCACCCCAGAGAAAAGCAGAATACACTAGTGGAGGCTAGCATGCAGAAATCCGTAGAATCACAGCGTACATCAAAAAAGTCGATGTTACCAAACCTAATCCAAACTAACAGAACATAGCCGAACATAGCCTAACTCAACCGTAAAGTGCCGAGACAGTTATTGCTGCCCCACCCCAGAGCAAGGTAGAACATACTAGAGCACAGCAGCGCGCAGATATCCAGCGAATAGCAGTGCAAAGCACAAAAGTTAAAGCTATCCCAACCAAACTTTGCTTAACTCAACCACACCGGGCGTAACCTGAATCAAAATAACATGCAGAGACAACTGTTTCTGTCCTTCCCAGAGCCAAGCTGAAAATATTAGAGCACTGAGGAGCGCAGGAGTCCACCTAATAGCAGACTAGTGTACCGAAGTCAAAGTTGTCCTCTCCAAACATAACCAATCGTACCATAACGTAACGTAACCTAACTCAACCTGACGTGTCGCGACCGCCACTGCTGGCCTCCGCTGAGCCAAGCACAGCACATTAGTGGAGAGTAGAACGCAGAGATACATAGAATCGCTGTGTATATCAGAAACGTCAAAGCTACCCAAACCTAACCAAAACCAACCGAAAATAGCCAAACGTAGATTAATTAAACATAACGTGCCGAAGCAGACACTGTTGCC
>NW_016908413.1:4371-8677 GCF_001483705.2 Eufriesea mexicana
AGAGCTAAGCAGAGTATAGCAGAGCAACGTAGAACGCTGAAATCGTCCGGACAGCAGTGTATAGCAAAAAGTAAGAGGTGCCCTAACCTAATATGACCTAACATAACCTAATAAAGCGTAAGCAATCCCAACCTAACGTGCCTAGCCCACGATTGCTGGCCTCCCCACCGCCAAGCAGGTCATATTAGGGGACAGTAGACAGCCGTGGTCCATGGAATGGCAATGCATCGCTCGAAGGTCAAAGATATCGTAACCAAACAAGTCCTAACCCAGCTATGAAAAACGTAACATATCTCAACCGAGCGTGCTACGAACATTATTTCTGACCTCCCCTGGGCAAGCAGAACATATTGGAGCACAGTAGAGCTCAGATGTTCAACGAATGGCAGTGAATAACACATAAGTTAAAGCTGTACCTTCATAACTTAAACAATCGTAACATAAACAAGCGTAACCTAGCGAAAATTAACCGGCCGAATCCACTATTGCTGCCCTCCCCAAAACAAAGCAGAGCATATTATGGCGCAGTAGAGCGCAGGAATCACATCACAGTAGTGCACAGATAAAAGTCAAAGCTATCCCAGCCTGACCTAGCCAAACCTTACCTAATCGAACGTAACATAGCTCAATCTAACTTGCTGCGACCGCTATTGCTGATCTCTCCAGAGACAAGTAAAGGCTAGTAGAGCAATGCAGAGCGCAGAAATCAACCGTAAAGCAGTGTATAGCACGAAAGTCAAGGCTACCATACCCTAACCAACCAAACCCAACATAACCGGGCGCTGCCTAACTCAGCCTAACCTGCTGAGACCACAACTGCTAGCCTACCCAGGCCCTAGCGGAGAACACTAGATCAGAGTGGGGCGCAGAAATCCACCGAATGGCAGTGTGCAACACGATAGTCAAGGCAATCCTATCCTAACGTAGCCAATCGTAACATAAGCAGACGTAACGTAACACAAACATACGTGCGACGACCGCTATTGCTGGCCTCACGAGAGCTAAGCAGAGTATAGCTGTGCAATGTAGATCGCTGAAATCGGCCGAACAACATTGTACAGCACAAGGGAAAAGGCTGCTTTAACCAAACCTGGCTAAGTCCAACATAGCCAAACGTAAAATAACAAAAACTAACGTGCCGAGAGCATTATTCCTCGCTTCCACGGAGACGAGCAACGTGTGGTTGCGCATTGAAGGGCGCAGAAATCCGCCGAATAGCAGCGTATAGCACAAAAGGCAAGGTTATCCTATCCTAACATAGACAAACGTATCATAAAACCACTACTACTGGCCTCCCGAGTGCCGAGCAGAGTACAGCAGAGCAATGTAAAGCACTGAAGACCTCCGAATAGCGTTGTATAGCATAAAAGACGAGAGTACCTTATCCTAACCTAACCAACCGGAACCTAACAAAACGTAGCCTAACACAACATTTCGTGCCATGATCACTAATGCTGGTATCCCCAGGGTCGAGTGGAGTATTATAGGGCACAGTAGAGCGCCGAAGGTCACCAAATAGCAATATATAGCACAAAAGTAATAGATATCCTCTACTAATCAGACCTAACCGAACCTAGTCAAACGTAGAGTAACTAAACCTAACGTGCCGCGACCACTATTGCTGGTCTTCCCAGAGTCAAGCAGAACATACCAGAACACAGTAGAGCGCCGAAATCCACCGAAAAACAGTGTCCACCACGTAAGTCAAAGCTATCAATACCTAACCCTATTTAACGAAATGTAGCCCAACGTAGACTGCTACAAATAACGGGCCCAGACCATTATTACTGGCCTCCGCAGAGTCGGGGAGTGTATACTAGAGCGAAGTAGGGCGTACAAATCTACCGAATAGCAGTGTATAGCACAAAAGTAGATGCTACCCTATCCTAACATATCCAATCGAAGTATATTGAAACGCACCATAAACTAACCTAACTTGCCAAGGTCACTATTGCTGGCCTCCCCAGAGCCAACCAGACCATATTAGAGCGCCGTAGAGCGTAAAAATCCACCGAATAGCAGTGTATAGCATGCAAGTCGAAGCTACCATAGCCATTGTTAACCATACATAACCTAATCGCACGTAACGTGTCTCAAACAAACCTGCTACGACCGCTATTTGTGGATACCCCAGAGACAAGCAGAGGCAAGTAGAGCAATGCACGGCGCAGAAATCAGCCGTTTATCAGTGCATAGCACGAAAGTATAAGCTACCCTATCCTAATCAAACCAAACACAACCTAACCGCACGAAACTCTCACAGCCTAACCTGCCGAGACCACAATTACTGGCCTATCCAGGCCATAGCAGAGAACACTAGAGCAGAGTGCGGAGCAGAAATCTTCGGAATAGCAGCGTACAGCACAAAAGTTAAAGCTGTTCCGACCAAACTTGCCCCGAACCAACCTAACCGAAAGAAACCTGACCCATTATAACGTGCCGAGACCACAAGTCGCTGGCATTGCCAGGGCGAAGCTGAAAACACTATAGCACTCTAGGGCGCAGGAGTCCACCTGATATCAGAATACACCACTAAAGACAAAGCTGTCCCCTCCTAATCTAACCTATCGTGCCGCGAACAACATTGCTGGTTTCCGCAGAGCTAAGCAGAACACGTTTGTGGAGAGTAGAACGCAGAAATCTATAGAGTCACTGTGTGTATCGGATGAGTCAGAGGTACCCAAACCTAACCCAAAGGAACAGAACATAGTCAAACATAGAATAACTTAACATAACGTGCCGAGACAGCTACTTTTGCCTTCCGCAGAGGCACGCAGGTCATACTAGAGCACAGCAGATCGCAGAGATCCACCAAATAGCAGCGTACAGCACTAAAGTTAAAGCTACCCTGACCAAACATTGCCCAACCCAACCTAACCGAACGTAACAACACACAACATAACATACCGCGACCTCTATTGCTTGCCACCGCAGAGCCAAGTAAAACACATTAGTGTTAAGTAGAACGAAGAAATCCATAGAATCGTAGTGTATATCAAAGTAGTCTAAGCAACCCAAACCTAACTCAAACCACCTGTACATAACCAAACATACCGTAACTAAATCTAACGTGCCGAGACCGCTATTGCAGCTATTCCAAGACCCAAGCAGGACATACTAGAGGACAGTAGAACGCAGAGATCTATCGAATAGCAGCGTACAGCACAAAAGTTAAAGCTATCCTGACGAAACTTAGCATAATCCAACATAACCGAACGTAACGTGACGCAATATATGGTGCAGAGACCACAGTTGCTGGGCATGCCAGAGCCATGCTGAAAGCATTAGAGCATTGTAGAGCGCATAAATTCTCCTAGCATTTGACTACGGCACTAAAGTCAAAGACATCCTCTCCTATCCAAACCAACCTGAAAATAAGCAAACGGAACCTCCCCAGAGCCAAGCAGAGCATGTTAGAGTAACGTAGAGCGCAGGAATCCACCGAAAAGCCGTGTAGATCATAAAAGTCACAGCTGCCCTAACCAAACTTATACTAACCTCTCCCAACCAAACGTAATCTAACTCAACCTAACGTGCCGCCATTACTATTTCTGCCCCTCCCCCCCGGGAACAAAGCTGAGAAAATTAGGGGAGAGTAGAGCGCATACGTTCATAGAATCGCAGTGCATAGCACAATGGTTGAAGGTACCCTCTTCCAAGGTAACCAAACGTAACACAACCGAACGTAGCTTAACTAAAGCTAACATGCCGGTACCACTACTGCATGAATGCACAAAGCCAGGCAGAATATGCTGGAGCACATTGCAACGCAGGAATCTACCGGACAACAGTGTATACCACGTAAGCCAAAGCTATACAAACCTAACCCAGAATAACGAAAACTATCCAAACGTAGCCTAATACAACCAAACGGGCCGAGACCACTATCAATTACCCCAGAATCGAGCAAAGTATAGTAGAGCCATGTAGTGCGTAGATATCCACCGAGCTGCAGCCTGTAGCACAAAAGTCAACAGTAGTCAACAACAAGTATAACCTATCCTAACCTATCCAAACGGAATATAAGCAAGCGCAACATAACTTAATCTAACGTGCCGAGATCACTATTGTGGCCCTCCCCAGAGACAAGCGGAATATACTAGAGCGCAGCAGATGGCAGTAATCCAACGCACTGCAGTGCTTAGCACAGAAGTCGTGGGTATCCTAACCTAACTTATCCTAACCTAGCCAATCCTGACGTAACGTTACTATACCTAACGCGCCGCGGCCACTACTCCTGGCATCGCCGGAAACTAGTAGGGCGCAATAGCGTACAATAGGGCGCAATAGCGTACAATAGGGCGCA
>NW_016908413.1:10112-28911 GCF_001483705.2 Eufriesea mexicana
CAAAGGTTATGCATCTCCACATAACGTACCAGGACCGCTGTTGCTGGCCTCCCCAGAGCCAAGCAGAACATTCCAGAAAACAGTGGAGCACAGAAATGCACCGAAAGACTGCCTATATCACGAAAGTCGAAGCTACCCAAACATAACCCAATCTAACATACCCTAACCGAACGTGGCCCCACTCAGCCTGACTCCGCGTGACAACTATTACTGGCCTCCACAGAGTCGAACAGAGTGTCGTAGATCACAGTAGAGCGTAGAAATACACCAAATAGCAATGTATACCGCAAAAGTCAAAGGCAGCCTAACATAACCAAGCATACATTAACTTAACCTGACGAGCCGAGACCACTACTGCTGGTCCCCCAAGAGCCATGCAGAACACACTGGAGCACAGTAAATCGCAGAAATACTCCGAATAGCAGCGTACAGCACAAAAGTTAAAGCTATCCTGCCCAAACATTACCTAGCCCAAGCTAACAGGACGAAGCCTGACCCAACATAACTTGCCGAGACCAGTATTGCTGGCCCTCCCAGAGCCAGGCCGAGAATATTAATGCACTGTAGGGTGCAGATATATAGCTAACAGCAGAATATAGCACACAAGTAAAAACTATCCTCACCGAACATAACCAACCGTAACATAACCAAACGTGACCTAACTCAACCTAACGTGCCGGGACCACTATTTCTGGCCTCCAAAGAGTAAAGCGCAACACGTTAGTGGAGAGTAGAACGCGGGAAACCATGTAATCGCAATGTATATCGGAAATGTCAAAGCTACCCAAGCCTAACCCAAACCACCTGAACATAACCAAACATTGCATAACTCAACCTAACGTGCCGAGACGGCTATTGCTGCCCTCCCCAGTGCCAAGCAAGACATGCTAGAGCGCAGTATATCGCAGAAATCCACCGGATAGCAGCGTAGAGCACAAAAGGTGAAGCTATCTCTACCAAACATTGCTTAACCCAACCTAACCGAATGTAACCTGATACAACATATCGCGACGAGAGCAGTATTGCTGGCCTGCCCAAAGCCAGGCCGAATATATTAAAGCACTGTAGGGAGCAGATACGTACCTAATAGCAGAATATAGCACTAAAGTCGAAACTGTCCTCTCTCAACATAGCCAACCGTAACATAACCAACCGTATCCTAACTCCAGCTAACGTGCCGGGACCACCATTTCTGGCCTCCCAAGAGACCAGCAGAACACGTTAGTGGAGAGCAGAACGCGGAAAACCATTTAATCGCAGTGTATATCGGAAAAGTCAAAGCTACCCGAGCCTATCCCAAACAAACAGAACATAAACAAAAATAACCAGACTCATCATAACGTGTCGGGACCACGATTGCTGGCCTTGCCAGGGCCAAGCTGAAAGCATTAGAGCGCTGTAGGTTGCAGAAATCTACCTAGTAGCAGGCTATAGCACTAAAGGCATGGCTATCATCTCCTAACCTATGGAATCGTAACCTACCCGACCGTATCATAACTTATCCTGACGTACCGCGATCACTATTTCTGGCCACCCCAGTGCCAAGCAGGACATACTAGAGCGCAGTAGAGGGCAGAGATTCACCAAATAGCAGCGTACAGTACAAAAGTTAAGGCCATCCTGACCAAACCTAGCCTAAACGGTCCTAACCAATCGTAGCATAACTGAATGTAACGTGCCGCGACCACTATTGCTGGCCTCGCGTGGGACTAGCAGATTAGTGTAGCGCACAATGGAGGGCATGAATCCACCGAATAACTGTGTATAACATAAAATTCGAAGCTACCATAACCAAACTTAGCCTAACCTAACCTATCCAGGCGCAACCTAGCTCAAACTATGGAGGCACCACTGCAATTGCCGACAACCCTAGAAACGGGTAGAGTATAGTAGAGCAGAATAGACCGCGGATATCCACCGAATAACAGTGTACACCACGAAAGCCAAATCTATTCAAGCATAGCCAAGCTAGCACAACGTAGCCAAACATAACGTAAAAAATCCTAACGGGCCGAGACCAATGTTACAGTCCTCCACGGAGTCGAGCAGGGTATAGTAGATCAACGTGGAGCGTCGAAATCCACCGAATAGCAGTGTATAGCAGAAAAGTCAAAGATATCCTATCCCACGATTTCCAAATGTAGTATAACCGAACGCATACTAACTTAAACTAAGGTGCCGATACCGCATTTCCTGGCCTACCTGGAGCCAAGCAGAATACACTAGATCATGGTGGAGCGCAGAAAGACACCGAATAGCAGAGTATAGCGCAAAAGTCAAGGATATCCTAACATAACCTGTCGGTATCCAACCTAACCGAACGTAGAATAACTAAACGGAACGAGCCGAAACCTCTACTGCTGGCAACGCCAGAGCCGAGCACGACATATCAGAGCTGAGTAGAGCGCAGGAACCCCAGAATAGCATTATATAGCACAAAAGTAAAAGCCATCCTAACCAAACGTAACCAATTGTAACCTAGCCAAACGTAACACGACTCAACCTAACGAACCGAGAGCACTATTGCCGGCCTCTCCAGCTCCACGTAGTGCATATTAGAGGAGAGAAGGGCGAAGAGGTGTATAAAATGGCAGTGCATTGCACGAAAGTCAAAGACAACCTGACCTATCCCAAACAAACCTGTCCGAACCAAACGTAACCTAACACGACCTAACGCGCCGCCGTCACTATTTCCGGCATTCCCAAACTTAGCCTAACCTAACCTATCCAGGCGCAACCTAGCTCAAACTATGGAGGCACCACTGCAATTGCCGACAACCCTAGAAACGGGTAGAGTATAGTAGAGCAGAATAGACCGCGGATATCCACCGAATAACAGTGTACACCACGAAAGCCAAATCTATTCAAGCATAGCCAAGCTAGCACAACGTAGCCAAACATAACGTAAAAAATCCTAGCGGGCCGAGACCAATGTTACAGTCCTCCACGGAGTCGAGCAGGGTATAGTAGATCAACGTGGAGCGTCGAAATCCACCGAATAGCAGTGTATAGCAGAAAAGTCAAAGATATCCTATCCCACGATTTCCAAATGTAGTATAACCGAACGCATACTAACTTAAACTAAGGTGCCGATACCGCATTTCCTGGCCTACCTGGAGCCAAGCAGAATACACTAGATCATGGTGGAGCGCAGAAAGACACCGAATAGCAGAGTATAGCGCAAAAGTCAAGGATATCCTAACATAACCTGTCGGTATCCAACCTAACCGAACGTAGAATAACTAAACGGAACGAGCCGAAACCTCTACTGCTGGCAACGCCAGAGCCGAGCACGACATATCAGAGCTGAGTAGAGCGCAGGAACCCCAGAATAGCATTATATAGCACAAAAGTAAAAGCCATCCTAACCAAACGTAACCAATTGTAACCTAGCCAAACGTAACACGACTCAACCTAACGAACCGAGAGCACTATTGCCGGCCTCTCCAGCTCCACGTAGTGCATATTAGAGGAGAGAAGGGCGAAGAGGTGTATAAAATGGCAGTGCATTGCACGAAAGTCAAAGACAACCTGACCTATCCCAAACAAACCTGTCCGAACCAAACGTAACCTAACACGACCTAACGCGCCGCCGTCACTATTTCCGGCATTCCCAAATCTTAGCAGGTAATATCAGATCGCAGTAGTGGGCAGGAATCCACCGAATAGCAGTGTATAGCACAAAAGTCAAAGCTGTCCCATCCTAACCTAACCAAACTTAACATAAGCGACCTGGCATGCCACGATCGATATTGCTGGCCTCACGTGAACTAAGCACAGTATAGTAGAGCAATGTAGAACGCTGGAATCGTCCGGACAGCAGTGCATAGCGCAAAGTAAAGACTATCCTAACTAAACATAGCCAATCGTAACGTAGCCAAACGTAATATATCTCTACCGAACCTGCCGACGGCACTACTCCTGGCGTCCACAAAGGCAAGGGGAGTGCGATACAGCACTTGGGAGCGCAGAATTCCATAGAATAGCCGTGTGTAGCAGAACAGTCAAAGCTATCTTAACCTAACACAAAGTATCCTAACCTAACCGAAAGTAACATAACTCAAGCCAACTTGCCGCTACCACCATTTCTGGTCTCCCTTGAGCGGAGCAGAGTATAGCGGAGCAATGTATAGCGCAGAAGCGCATCGAATAGCAGTGCGTAGATCAAAAGTCTAAGCTATCCTATCCTAACTTATCTAAACGTAAAATAGCCCAACGCAGCCTATTTCAGACTAACGTGCCAAGATCACTACAGCTGCCCTCCGCATAGCCAATCAGAATACACTAGAGCTCAGTTGAGCGCAGAAAGCCACCAAATAGCAATGTATATCACAAAAGTCAAAGATACCCTGACCAAACCTGACCTAACCTAACTGAACCGAACATGGAATAACTGAACCTAACTTTCCGAGACATCTATTGCTGGCTTTCCAGAGACAAGCAGAACACATTAGAGAAAAGTAGATCGTAAAAATCACCGAATAGCATTGTATAACACAAGAGGCAATGCCATCCTAGCCAAACGTAGTCCAACCTATCCCAACCGAACGTAACATATCTAAACCTGCCGTGCCACGAACACTATTGCTGTCCTCCCCAGATTCGAGCAGAGCATAGCAGGGCACAGCAGACCGCAGAATTCCACCGCATAACAGCCTACAACACGAAAGACGGAGCTACTCAAACCTAACCCAGACTAACGTAACCAAACCAAACGTATCATAACTGAACATAACGTGCCGAGACCACCATTACTGGCATCCACTGAGTCGAGCAGGGTATAGTAGAGGAATGTGGAGCGTACACGCTCACGGAATAGCAGTGTATAGGACACAAGTCATCCCTATCCTGTCGTAACGTATCCAAACGTAATATAGACAAGCGTAACATAACTTTACCTAACGTGCCGAGACCACTATTGCTGTCCTTCCCAGAGCCACGCAGAATATTCTAGAGAAATTCAGAGCGCAGAAATTCACCGAAGAGCAGCGTATAGCGCAAAAGTCTATGCTAACCTATCTTAGCTTAACCAAAAGTAACACAACTGGACGTAGCCCAACGCAACCTTATATGGCGAGACCACAGTAACTGTCCGCCAAGAGCCCAGCAGAGCATTATAGAACAACGTGGAGCGTAGAAATCCTCCGGATAGTAGTGTATAGCACAAAAGTGAACTTTATCTTATCCTAACCTGTCCAAACACAATACAACCAATCGTAACTTAATCTAACAACACGTGCTTGGAACACTATTGCTGGCCTCCAGAGAGACAAGCAGAATATGCTAGAGCACAGTAGAACGCAGAAATCCACCGAATAGCAGTGTACAGCACAAAAGTTAAAGTTATCTGTGACCAAACTTAGCCTGACCTAACCTAACCGGACGTAACCCGACAAATTGTAACGTGCTGAGACCACCCCTGCCGGCCTTTGCCACAGCCAAGCTGAAAATATCAGAGCCTTGCAGGGCGCAGAAATAAAACCTAATAGCAGAATACAGCACTGAAGACAGAGCAATCCCCACATACCTTGACCAACCGTAACTTAACCGAACGTAACATAACACAACCTAACGTGCCGAGACCACCATTATTGCTCTCCCCGAAGACAAGCTGGACTTACCAGAGCACAGTAGGGCGGAGATATCCACCGAATATCGGTGTATAGCACAGAAGTTAAAGCTACCGTTACCAAACGTAGCCTGACTTAACCTAACGTGCCGACACCGCTATTGTTGCTCTCCACAGAGCCAAGCAGGACATACTAGAATACAGTGGAACACAGAAATCCACCCAATAGCAGCGTACAGCGCAAAAGTGATGCCATCCTTACCAAGTGTAGCCTAACCCAACCTAACCTATTGTAGCCTGACTCATCATAACGTGCCGAGACCACCATTGCTGGCCTTGACAGAGCCAAGCTGAAAATATTAGAGCACTGTACGGCGCTGGAGTCCACCTAATAGCGGACTATAACACTAAAGGCATTGCCATCCTCTCCTTACCTATGGAATCGAAACATAGCCGACCGTATCCTAACCTACCCTGAAGTGCCGCGACCACTATTTCTGGCCGCCCCGGAGCCAGGCAGGACATACTAGAGCGCAGTGGAGCGCAGAGCTTCACTGAACAGCAGTGTACAGCACAAAAGTTGAAGCAATCGCGATCAAGCATATCCTGACCCAACCTAACCGAACGTAGCTTGACCAATCGTAACGTACCGAGACCACTATTGCTGGCATTGCTAGAGTCAACCTGAAACTATTAAAGCGCTATAGGGAGCTGAAATCCACCTAATGACAGCCTATAGCACTAAAGTCAAAAGTATCCTCTCTTTACCTAACCAACCGTAACATGAACGAACGTAACCTATCCCAACCAAACGTGCCGGGACCGCTATTGCTGCCATCCTCAGAGCAAAGCAGAGCATATTAGAGCACAGTAGAGCGCAGAAAACGTCGGTATAGCAGTGCATAGCGCAAAAGTCATAGCCACCCTTTCCAAACCTGACCAAACGAAGCGTAACAAAACGCACCCTGACATAACATTACTTGCCGAGAACTGTATTGCTGGCATTCCCAGAGCCAAGCAGAATATACTGCATCACAGTAGAGAGCACAAGTCCGCCGAATAGCGGTGTGCAGCTTAAGACTCAAAGCTATTCTATCCTAACATATCAAGTCGTAACACTACCAAACCCGGCATATTAAATCCTATCGTGCCTCGACCACTTTTGCTGGCCTCCGCAGAGACGAGCAGAGTATACGATATCAACGGAGAGCAGAGAAGTTAACCGAATAGCAGTGCATACCACAAAAGTTAAAGCTACCCTAGCCTGACGTAAGCAAACGTGTCAAAGCCTATCGTAGCCTAACCCAACCTAACGTGCTTAGACCAGTATTACTCTGCTCCCATACCAAAGCAGAACATATTATACCGGAGTGCATCGCAGAAATACACCAAACAACAGTGTGGAGCACAGAAGATAAAGCCGCAGTTTCATAACCTATCAAATCATAGCACAACCAGACGTAACATAACTGAAAATAACCTGCCTCGACCACAATTGCCGGCCTCCCGAGTGTCGGGCAGAGTATAGTATATCATTGTAGAGCGCAGAAAACCACCGAGGAGTAGTGTACAGCACAAACGTCTAAGCTATCCTATCCTACCCAAACCAAACGTAACATAACCAAACGCAACATATCTCAGCCTAACGTGCCCAAGATACTACTGCTGGCCCCCACGGTGCCTGGCAGAATATATTAGAGGAGAGTAGGGCGCAGAAATCCATAGAACCGCTTCGCATATCTCGAAAATCAAAGACATCCATACCTAACACTAGCAAACCTAACCCAAACGAGCCTAAAATATTCCAACTTAACCTGCGGCGGCCACGATTTCCGGAATTCCCGGAGCAAGGCATGGAATATTAGATAACAGCAGAGGGCAGAAATCCACCCAATTGCGGTGTACAGTACAAAAGTCCAATGTATCCTGTCCTAACCAAGCCAGGCATAACATAAGAGAACGCAACGTGCCTCAGGCTGATGTGCCGGGACCAATATTGTTGGCCTCCCAATAGTCAAGCAGAGTAGACTAGAGTACAGTAGAGCACAGGAAGCCACCGAATAGCAGTGTACAACACAAAGGTCACAGCCAACCTAACCAAACATAGCAGTAGCTTACATATCCATATGAAACCTTACTCAACCAAACGTGCAACGACCACCATTCCGGGCCTCTCCAGAGAAAAGCCGGTGGGATTATAGCAACGCAGAGCGCAAACATCGACCGAATTTCTGTGTATAGCACAAAAGTCAAAGCCACCCCGGCTAACGTAACGTAACCCAACAAAACATGCCACGACCGCTGTTGCTGGCCACTCCTGAGACAAACAGAGGCTATTTGGGCTGCACAGTGCACAGGTATCGACAGAATAGCAGTGTATAGCGCAAACGTCAAAGCTAGGCTCTTCTAACATACCAAAACGTAACGTAACCGCACTAAACGCAACTATTCCTAACGTGCCGAGGCCACTATTGCTGCCCTCCTCAGAGCAAAGCAGAACATGTTAGAGGAGAGTGGGGCGCAGAAGTCCATATAAAACCAGTGCATAGCACAATAGTCGAATTCACCCTATCCTAACATAGCCGAGCGAAACATAGTCGAACATGGCTTGACTCAACCTAACTCGCCGATGACACTGTTGCTTGCATCCCCAGAGCCAAGAAGGGTAGACTAGAGCACAGTAGAGCAGAAATCCTCCGAATAGCGGTGTATAGCATAAAGGTCAAAGGTGCCGTCTCCTAACCTTACCAAGCGTAGCATAGCCGAACGTTATCTATCATAACCTGAAATGCCGAGAACACTATTCCTGACCTCCCGAAAACGAAGCAAAACCTACCAGAGCACAGTAGAGTGCAGAAATCCGCCGAACAGCAGTCTATACCACAAAAGTCAAATCTATCTAAACCTATCCCAAGCTAACTTAACGTAGCCAAACGAGTCCTAACTAAAACTAACGGGACGAGACCACTATTAGTGGATCCCCAGAGCCGAGCAGAGTATTATATCCCAACGTAGTCTGTAGAAACACAAGGCGTAGCGGTGTATAGTACAAAATTCGAAACTATCATATCCTTCCCTATCCAAGCCTAATATAACCATACGGTACATTACATAACCTTACGTGCCGAGACCGCTATTGGTGGCATCCCCAAAGCAAAGCAGAGTATGCAAGAGCAGAGTAGAGCACGGAAAGCCACCAAATGGCAGTGTGTAACACAATAGTCAATGATACCTTAGCCTAACCAGACCAAACCCAACCTAACCAAACGTAGAATAACCACACCAATCGAGACGGGATCTCTATTGCTGGCATTCCCAGAGCCAAGCTGACCATGTTAGAGCACAGTAGAGCGCTGCAATCCACCGAAGAGCAGTGCCCAACTCAAATGTCAAAGTTATCCTATCCTAAACTATCCAAGATTAACCAAACCAAATACAGGCTAACACAACCTAACCTTCCGAGATCACAACTGTAGGCCTCCCCAGCGCCAAGCAGAGCATATTAAACATCAGTAGATCGTAGAAGTCCACCGTATCGCAGTGTATAACACAAAAGTCGAAGCTATCCTATCCTAACCTAAACAAACGTAACGTAACTCAAACAAACGTGCCTACACCACTACTGCTGACCTCCACAGAACCAAGCAGAATATACCAGAGCAAAGTACAGTGCAGAAATCCGCCCCATTTCAGTGTATAACACACAAGTCAATACCATTCTGACGAAACTTATCCTAACCATAGGCAATCAAGCGTAAGCATGCCTTGCCAAACTTGCCGCGACCACAATTGCTGGCCTCGCAATCGCCAAGCAGGGCATATTCAAGCACACTTGAGCACAGAAATCCACCTAATATCTGTATATAGCGCAAAGGCCAAATCCATCCTGACCAAACTTAGCCAAACCTAAACTAACCAAACGTTACATATCCCAAACAAATGTGCCACGACCACTATTGCTCTCCTCACCAGAGACCAGCCGAAGCTAATAGATCAACGCAGATCGCAGATACCGAACGAATGGCAGTGTATAGCGCAAAAGTAAAAGCCATCCTAACCAAGCTGAACCTAACCTTACCTAACCAAGCGTAACCTAACACAAACGTACGTGCCACGACCACTGCAATCCCCAGAGACAAGCGGATGCTAGTAGAGCATTGCAGAGCGCAGGTATCAGCCGAATAGCAGTGTATAGCACAAAAGTCACAGCTGCAACAGCCAAATCTAACCTAACCTGGCCATACTAAACATAACATAACACAAGCTGACGTGCTAAGACCTCTATTGCTGTCCTCCCCAGAATCAGGCAGAGCATACTCGAGCACACTGGAGCGCAGCAGTCCACCGAATATCTATACATAGCACAAAAGTGATAGCTACCCTGGCCAAACTTAGCCCATCAAGACCTATCCGAACGCAAACTTTCTCATAATAACGCGCCGTGAACACCATTGCAAGCCTTACCAACGCAAAGCAGAACACCCTCGGACGATGTAGAGCGCTGAAATCCACCGAAAATCAGTGTGTAGCGCAAAAGTTTAGCGATCCTTTCCTAACCTAGCAAATGGAAGCATAGCCGAACGTAACATGACGCAAAGCAACGTGCTGCGACCACGGCTGCTGGCCACCCCAGAGTCAAGCGGAATATGCTGGGGCACAGTAGAGCGAAGAAAGCCACCAAATAGCAGTGTATAGCACATAAGTCAAAAGAACCCTAACACAACCTGTCCTAACGTAACCTTTGCAAACGTAGATATTCTAAACCTAACGTGCCGAGTCCACAGTTTCTGGCCTCCCCATCGCCATGCAGAACATATAAGAGGAGAAAAGAGCGCCGGAATCCATATGATTGCATGGTATGCAGGAAAGCCGAAGCGGTCCATACCAGACACAAGCAAACACAACCAATCCAAAAGTCAAAAGTAGCCTAACTCTTCCTAACGTGCCAAAACTTCCATCGCGGCCCTCCTCAGGCCCAAGGGGATCGCATTAGGGGAGAGTAGATCGCAGAAGTGCAAAGAATCGCAGTGCACAACACAGCCGTCGTAGGTGCACTAACCTAACATAGCCAAACGTAACACAACCGAACGTAGCCTGACTAAACCTAACGCGGCGAGACCACCCTTGCTTGCCACCCGAGAACGAAGCTGAATATACTGGAAGGCTGTAGAGCACAGGAATCCACCGCATTGCAGTGTGTAGCATAAAAGTCAAATATATCCTAACCTAACCTGTCCAACCTAACCGAGCCAAGCAAATACTATCCAAACATAACGTGCCGATGATAATATCGCTGGCGTCTACAGAGAAAATCAGGGCATATAAGAGCAATATAGAGCTCCGAAATCCGCGAAACAGCGGTGTATAGCATAAAAGTCAAAGCTACCCTATCCAAACATAACATAACGTAGCATAACCGAAAGTTATGCATCTCGAACAAGATGCAGAGACCATTGTTTCTGGCTTCCCCAGAGCCAAGCGGAACACACTAGAGCACAGCAGAGCGCAGAAGCCTACAGAACAGTCTATACCACGAACGTCAAATCTATCCAAGCCTAACCCAAACCAACATAACCTAACCATACGTGGCATAACTCAACATGATGCGCCGAGAAAGCTAGTACTGGCAACCCCGGAGCCGAACGGAGTATAGTAGAGCGATGTAGACGGAAGATATGCAGCGAGTTGCGGTGTATAGCGCAAAAGCCAAAGGTATCCAAACCTAACATAGCCAATCGTGACACTACCAAACGTATCCTAACAAAGCCCATCGTGCCACGACCACTATTAATGGCATCCCCAGATTCGAGCAGAGTATAGTAGAGCACACTAGAGCACAGAAAGCCCCCAAATAGCAACGTAAACCACAAAGGTCGAAGATATCATAACGTATCTGGACCTAACCTAACCTAACCAAACATAGAATAACTAAACCTAACGAGCCGAGACATATTCTGCTGGCCTCCCCAGAGCCAGGCAGAACATGTTATGGCACAGAAGTCCACCGAATAGCAGTGTACAGCACAAAAGACAAAGCTCTTCTCTCCTAACATCACCAAACTTAACATAGCTCAACACAAAGTGCCGGGACTACAGTTGCTGGCCTCCACAGGATCATGCAAAATACAGTAGAGCACAGTAGCGCGCTGAAGTCCACCGAATGAGGCTGTATAGCGCGGAAGTCGAAGCTATCCTTGCAGAACTTATCATAACCTAACCTAAGCAAACGAAACCTAGCACAACCTAACGCTTCTAGTCCGATATTGCTGGCCTCCACAGGGCAAAGCGGAAAATATTAGATCTCAGTAGGGCGCAGATATCCACAGCATAGCTGCGTATAGCACAAAAGGCAAACATGTCCTATCCAAACATAACCAAGCGTAACATACAAAAGCGCAACGTAATTCAACCTAACGTCACGAAGCCGCTATTTCTGGACGCCGCAAAGCCAAGTTGAACATATGGGGGGAAGGTAGATTGCAGAAATACATAGTAACGCAGTGTATATCTAGAAAGTCAAAGCTATTATATCCTAACAAGACGAATCGTGACTTAGCCAAACGTACCCTGTTTCACCCTAACGAGTCGCGACCACTTTTGCTGGCCTTCCCAAAGCCAAGCAGAGCATGTTAGAACTATGTAGAGCGCACAAATCCACCGAATATCAGTGTATAATAGGAAAGTCAAAGCTACACTAACCTGGCATGACCAAACCTAGCCTTACCATACGTAACCGAACTAGACTAACCTGGCATGACCAAACCTAGCCTCACCATACGTAACCGAACTCAACTTATTGTGTCAAGGCCACTATTGTGGGCCACCACAGAGCCAAAGCTTATTGTGTCAAGGCCACTATTGTGGGCCACCCCAGAGCCAAGAACAAATTATTGGAGCGCAGTAGAGCGCTGAAATCCGTAGCATTGTAGTGTAAAGCACAAAAGTCAAGTGTATCCTAAACTAAGCTGACCTAACCTGACCTAACCAAACGTGAGATAACGCAAACTAACGTGGCTGGACTTCTGTTGCTGGCCTCCGTATCGTGAAGCAGGACATACTACAGGAGAGTAGCGCGTAGAAGTCCATAGACTGACAGAGTATAGCACAAATATCGAAGACACTCTAACCTAGCCAGCCCTACGCTAACCTAACAACACGTAGCCTATCTCAACGTAACGTGTCGAGACTACCATTGCTGCCATCCCAGAGGGAAGCAGAGAATATTAGCGCTGTGTATAATGCAGAAATCTACAGAGTAGCAGCGTATATTGTAAAAGTCGAAGCCATCCTAACCAAACGTGACATATCCCAACCTAACGCGCCGCGATCACTATTCCAAGCGACCCCGGAGGCACGCAGATTGTGATAGCGCAATGTAGAGCGCAGAAGTCCGCGGAATATCATTGTCTAGCTCCAAAGTCAACGTTATCCCAAACTAATCCGACGTAAGGTACCATAACCAAGCGTAATGTAACTCAACCTATCGTGCCACAACAACCATTTCTGGCCTCCTAAGGGCCATGCAAAGCACATAAGACGAGAGTGGGTCCCAGAAATGCGCAAAATCGCAGTGTATGGCGGTAAAGTCAAAGCTGTCCAAACCTAACCGATGCAAACCGAACGTAATCCAGCTCGGCCTAACGTGCCGCGTCCTCTGTTTATGGCACCACGAGAGCGAAGCAGAGCATACTAGAGCACAGCAGCGCGAGGAAAACCATCTAATGTCAATGTATTGCACAAAAGTCAAGGCCACGCTCTCCTAACCTGACCAAACGCAGCATAACTAAACGCAACGTATCCAAATCAGGGGTGCCACGACCATTATTGCTGGCCACACCAGAGCCAAGCAGAGTATATGAGAGCAGAGTAGCACGCTGAAACAAACCGAATAGCAGTGTACAGCATAGAAGTCAAAGCTGTCCTCTCCTAACCTAACCAAACGGAACACAAACATGCACAACGTACCTCAGCATAACGTGCCGAAAATACGCTACAACTGGCCTCAAAAAATCCAAGCAGAATATGCTAGTGCTCAGTAGAGTGTAGAAATCCACCGCGTAGCAGTTTATAGCACAAAAGTCAAAGCCACCCTAAGCAAACGTAACCCAACCTAATGAAACCAAACGTAACCTAATACAAGATATCTGGCCACGATCGCTGTCGCTGGTCTCCCCAGAACCAGGCCGTGTATAGTAGAGCAATGATGAGCGCAGAAATCCACCGAATATCAGTGTATAGCACAAAAGTCAAAGTTATCCTACCCTAACCAAACGTAGTATAAGCAGAAGTAACGTAACTAAGCCTGACATGCCACGACCGCTATTGCTGGACTCACGAGAGTTAACCAGAGTACAGCAGAGAAATGTCGAACTTTGAAACATTCCGAATAGCAGTGTATAGCCCAAAAGTCAAAGCTATCTTGACCACACCTATCAAAAGCTGACATATCCGAACGTAGCTTAACAGAACCCACCGGGCCGAGAGCGCTATTCCTGGCTTCCACAGAGACAAACAGGGTGTGATAGCGCACAGAAGAACGCAGAAGAACATAGGATAGCAGTGTACAGCACAAAAGTCAAAGATACCCTAACGTAACAAAACGGCACCTGACATGAGCAAACGTAATATATCCCAAACGAACGTGAGGCGACCAGTACTGTTGGCATCCAAATAGTCGAGCAGAGCGCAGTAGAGCATTGTAGATCGTAGGAATCCACCGAATAGCGGAGTAAAACCTAAAACTCGAAGGCATCCATTCATAACCTAGCCAAGTGTAACCCAACCGAACGCAGCCTGTCTCAACCTAACGTGCCGAGGCCGCTATTACCGGCCTCCACAGCGCCAATCAGAGCATTTTAGGAAGGAGTAAAGCGCAGAAATCCGCCGAATAGCAGTGTATATCAGAAATGTCGAAGTCATCCAAACCAAATCATGCATACCATAATCTAACCAAACGTATCCTACGTCAACCTAACGTGCCAAGCCATCCATTGCCGGCATCCCCGTGGCCAAGTAGGGCATATTAGTGGAGAATAGAGCGCTGAGGTCTACAGGAAATAAATGCATAGCACGAAAGGCAAAGATATCCCAACCCAACCCAAACATACCTAAACTAACAAAACGTAACCTATCTGGAACTCACGCGCCGCGGCCACCAGTTCTGGTATACTCAGAGCAAAGCAGGGAACATTAGATCACAGTAGAGCGCAGAAATCAACCGAATAGCCGTGTATGGCACAAAGGTCAAAGCTATCCTATCCTAACCTAATCAAACGTCACATAGACAAACGCAACCTAACACAGACTATCGTGCCGAGGCTAAGACTGCCGGCTTACCCAGAGCCAAGCAGAATATACTAAAGCAAAGTAGAGCACAGAAGCCCATAGTATATCCGTGCAAAGCACATATGCCAAGACTATCCCAACCAAACTCAACCAAACGTAGCGTATCCAAACGTAACCTATCCCAAGTTATCGCGCTGCGACTAGTATTGCTGGCATCCGCAGAGCCGAGCAGAGCATAACAGAGGAGACTAAGGCGCAGAAATCTATGGAATCGCAGTGTACAGCAGAAAAGTCGAGGCTATCCAAACCTAACACAAGCAAACATAGCCCAACCAAACGTATCATATCACAACCTAACGTGCCGAAACCAGTACTGCTGGCCGACACAGGCCCAATCAGAGCATGTTCGAGCACAGTAGAGCGCAGGAACCCATGAATAGCTGTGCATAGCACAAAAGTCAAAGCCATCGTAACCAAAGCTATCTTAAACTAGCCAAGCCAATCGCATCATATCTCAACCGAGGGTGCCACGAACATTCTTGCTGGTCTCCCCAGCGACAAGCAGAACATATTAGTGCACAGTAGAGCTCAGAAGTCCAACGAATAGCAGTGCATAGCGCAAAAGTTAAAGATACCCATCCATAAATTAACCAATCGTTACATAACCGAACGTAACCTAACAAGAACTAACGTGCCGAAACCACCATTGCTGTCCCCCCCAAAGGCAAGCAGAGCATATTAAGACGCAGCAGAGCTCAGTAATCCATCGCATAGCAGTGCATGGATAAAAGTCAAACTTATCCCATCCTAACCTAATCAAACCTTATCAAACCAAACGTAACATAGCTCAACCTAACGTGCCGCGACCGCTATTCCTGGCGTCTCCGGAGACATGCAGAGTGTGACAGCGCAGAATAGGGCGCATGAGTCCATAGAATTGCAGCGCGTAGCACAAAAGTCGCAGTTATACCAGCCAAACCCAACCTAACCTAACCTAACCAAACGCAACCAGGCTCAGCCTAACGTGCCGAGACAACTATTGCTGCCCTCACCAGATCCAATTAGATCATATTAGAGGGGAGTAGAGCGCGGATATCAATAGAACCGCAGTGCATAACACTATAGCCGAAGCTACCATATCCTAGCATATCCATACGTAACATAACAGAGCGTAGCTTATCTCAAATTAGCGTGCCGAGAGAGGCATTGCTTGGCTACCCAGAGCCAAGCAGAATTTACTGGAGCGCAGTACAGCGCAGAAAGCCACCAGATTGCAGTGCACAGCACTGCAGTCTGAAGAATCGTAACATGACCTACCCTAACACAACCTAATCGAAGGTAAATTGACTGAACCTGACGCGCCACGACCAATAGAGCTCTCCTCCCCAATGCAAAGAAGAGCACGCTAGGGCGCAGTAGTGTGCAAATATCCACCGGATAGCGGTGTATAGTAAAATAGTAAAAGCTATCCCGCCCTAACCTACCCTATTCTAACATAACCAAATGTAATCTAACTCAACCTAACGTGACGCGACCACTATTGGTGGCCTCTCCAGGGGCATGCGCAACATATTAGAGGAGAGCAGGGCGTAAAATTCGATAGAATCTTAGTGTACGGCGGAAAAGACACAGGCTCCCAAGCCTAACCCAAACTATCCTAACCTAACCTAACGTAGCCAAACTAAACGTAACGTGCCGCAACCACAATTGCTGGCCTCCCCTGACTCCAGCGGATTAGAGTAGAGCGCAGTGGAGGGCAGGAATCCACCGAACAGCAGTGTACAGCACGAAGGTAGAAGCGACCCTAACCAAACTTATCCTAACCTAACCTAACCAACCGTAACCTAACCAAACGAAGCCTAACACATCCTATCGTGCCATGACCACTATTGTTGGCATTCCCAGTGTCAAGCAGAGTATACTGGCGCACAACATAACGCAGAAAGTCACCAAAGAGTAATGTATAGCACAAAAGCCAAAGGCATCCCAACCTAAGCAGACATAACCTAACCAAGACAAACGTGGAGTAACTGCATCTAGCGTGCCGCGACCACTATTACTGGCTTCCCCAAAGACAGGCTGAATATCATAGAGCACAGTAGGACACAGAAGTCCATAGGATATCAGTATTGAGCACGTATGTCAAAGCTATCATATCCCAACCCAACCAAACGTAACCAAACTAACGATACATACTAGAGCGCAGTAGACCGCAGGAATCCACCATATAGCAGCGCATACAACGAAACTCAAATCAATCCAAACCTAACCCATGCCAACATAACGTAACCTAAAGTAACATAACCCAAACCGCCGAGCCGAGAGCACTATTACTGGCCTCCCCATGGTCGAACAGATTATAGTAGAGCAGCGTAGGGCGCAGAAATCTGCCCAATAGGAGCGTATAGCGCAAAAGTCATATCTAGCCTATTCTATCATACCAAAGCGTAACATAAGCAGACGTAACGTGACCCATTCTGACGCTCCACAGCCGGTGTTGCTGGGCCTCACGAGAGCTGAGCAGAGTACAGCAGAGCAATCTAGAGCGCTGATATCGTCCGTACAGCTGTGTATAGCTCAAAAGTCAAAGCTATCCTAAACACGCCTAACAAGACCTAACATAACTAAGCGAAACGTAACCCAAACTAACGTGACGTGAGCACTATACCTGGTGGTCACACAGACAAGCGGATTGCGATAGCGCACAGAACAACGCAAGCGTCATTTGAGTAGCAGTGCGTAGCACAAAAATCGTATCAACCCTATACTAACGTTACCAATCTTAACATAACTAAGCGTATCCTAACGAATCCTATCGAGATATGATCATTAATGCTGGTCTCCCGTTGTCGGGAAAAGTATAGTAGAGTACAGCATAGCGTAGAAAGTCACCAAATAGCAATGTATAGCACAAAAGTCAGAGATACCCTGACCTAACCAGAAAAACCTATCTTAACCGAACTTAGAGTAACTAAACCTGACGCGCTATTTGCGGCTTCCACAGAGACAATCAGAGCATAATAGAGGAGAGTAGAGCGAAGAAGTCCATAGGGTCGCGGTGTATAGCGGAAAAGTCAAAGCTACCCAAACCTAACCAGAGCAAACGTAACCTAGCCAAACGTACCCTATCTCAGCCTTTCGTGCCGAAACCACTATTACAGTCTTCCCCAGAGCAAAGCAGAACACACTACAGCTCAGTAGAGCTGAGAAGTCCACCGAATAGCAGCGTATACCACGAAAGTCGTATCTACCCAAGCCCAACACAAACTATCGAAAAGTAACGAAATGTAACCTAACTCAAACTATCGTGACGAGACAACAGTTACTGGCCTCCCCAGAGTCGAGCAAAGTACAATAGAACAAAGCGGCGCGTAAAAACCCGCCGAACTGCAGGGTATCGCTCAAAGGTGAAAGCTACCCTGTCCTACAATATCTAAACGTAGTATAACCAAACGCAATATAACCTAACCCAAAGTGGCGGGACCACTACTGCTGGCCTCCCCAGAGACAAGCAGAAAATACTACAGCGCAGCAGATCGCAGATAGCCACCGAATTGCAGTGCATAGCACTAAAGTCAAAGGCATCCTAACCTAACATACCCTATCCTCACAAGACCAAACGTTACCTATCTCATCCAAACGTGTACGACCAATGTTGCTGGCCTCCCCAGATTCAAGCAGATGCGACTAGAGCAATGCAAGGCACAAATATCCGCCGAATGGCAGTATATAGTGCAAATGGCATAGCTATCCAATCCCAACCTAACCGAACATGTCCTAACCTAACCAAACGTAATCTGATCCAAGCCGACGTGCCGCTACAACTATTGCTGGCTTCCCGAGAGCCGAGCAGAGCATAGTAGAGCAATGTAGAGCGCAGAAATACACCGAACAGCAGTGCATAGCACAAAAGTCTAAGCAATCCTACCCTAACCTAACTAAATG
>NW_016908413.1:30677-34907 GCF_001483705.2 Eufriesea mexicana
AACCTAACCTAACCAAACGTAACATACCTCAACGTAACGTGCCGAGGCCGCTATTGCTCGCCTCCACGGAATCGGGCATAGCATATTACAGCAATGTAGGGCGTAGAGATCCCGCGAATAGCTGTGTATGTTACAAAAGTGGAGGGTATTCTAACCTAACTATGCCTAACCTAACCTAACCAAACGTAGCAGAACTGAATATTTCGTGCCGAGACCACTACTGCTGGCATTCCCAGAGCCAATCTGAATACAGTAGAGCACAGTCGATTACAGAAATCCACCGAAAAGCAGTGTATAGCAAGAAAGTCAAAGCTATCATAATCAAACTTCGCCCAACCTAACATAGCCAATTATAACATCACACAAAGTAACGTGCCGCGACCACTATTGCTCGCCTCTCCAGAGTCGGGCAGAGTACAGTAGAGCAATGTATTGCGCAGAAGTCCACCGTATAGCAGTTAATAGCACAAAAGGCGAAGAAAACCTAACCATGCCTTCCTAACCTGCTCTAATGAAACGTAACATAACCCATCCTAACATGCCGAGCCCACTATTAATGACCACACCATAGCCAAGCAGAATATACTAGAGCGCAGTAGAGCAAAGAAGTCCACCTAATGGCAGTGAATGGCACAGAAGTCCAAGTAGTCTCTCCTAACCTAGCCAAACGCAACATACCCAAACGTAACCTGACACTACCTAACATGACGAGACAACTTTTGCCGACCTCCACAGGGACAACTAGAGTGTTGTGGGGCACAGTAGTTCGCAGAAATCGTCCGAAATGCAGCGAATAGCACGAAAGACGAAGCCACCATGACCAAACAGAAACTGATATAGCATAGTCAAACGTAGCATAATTCAACATAACGTGACGCGACTATTGCAGGCCTCCTCAGGGCAGAGCAGAATTTAGTAGAGCACAGCCGTGCGCAGGAATCCTCCCAATATCAGTGCATAGCACGAAAGTCAAACATAACCTGCCCGAGCTTGACATAACCTAACCTAACCAAACGTAACATAGATCAGCCTAAAGTTCCAAGACCACCATTGCTCGCCTCCAGTAATTCGAGCAGAGCATAGTAGAGCACTGTTGCCCGCAGAAATCCACCGAATAGCAGCGTATAGCACAAAAGTCGGCGGTACCCTAACTTGACCTGACCTAACCTGGCCTAACAAAACTTAGCATAACCCCACATAACGTGCCGCGATCTCTGCTGCTGACATCCATGGCATGAAGCAGCATATATTAGAGCACTGTATGTCGCCTCCCCAGAGTCGAGCGGAGTATAATAGAGCAATGTTGAGCGCAGGAATCCCCCGAAAAGCAGTGTACAGCACGAAGGTCTAAGTTAACCTGGCCGATCTTAACCTAAGCCAACCTAGCCAAACGTTAACTGAGACAAACTAACGCGCCGAGAGCACTATTGCTGGCCTCCACAGTCCCGATCCGAAATAATAGAACGCAGAATAGCGCAGAATTCCGTGGATAGTGGTGTATAGTACGAAACTCTGGGCTATCCTGCCCTAACCTCACAAACAGAACATAACCGAACGTAGTATAGCTCAACATAACGTGCCGAAATCACTATTGCAGGACTCCCCAGAGGCAAGCAGGAGATACTAGAGCACGGCAGAGCGCCGAAATCTACCGCAATGCAGTGCATAGCACAAAGATCAAACACATACTGACCTAACTTTGAATAACCTAACCTACACAAACGTTGTGTAACCCAACATAACGTGACGAGACCGATATTGCTGCCCTCCACATAGACAGGCGGATCGTACAAGAGCACAGTAGAGCGCGGAAATCCACCGCAATGCAGAGAATAGCACAAAAGCCGTAGATACCATAACCTAACCTGAACCAGTCTAACCTAACCAAACATATCATAACCTAACATAACGTGCTGCTACCTCTGCTGCTGGCATCCCCGTGGTCAAGCAGAATATAGTACAGCACTGCAGATAACAGAAATCAGCCGAAAGGCAGTGTACAGCACGAAAATCAAGGTCGTCCCAACAAAACCTAAGCAACCCAAACCTAGACACACATACCTATCTCTACATAACGTGCCACGACCTCCATTTCTCGCCTCTCCAGGGACGAGCAGGTTATAGCAGAGCAATGTAGAACGGGGACAGCATCCGAATAGCAGTGCATAGCACGAAGGTCAAAGAACCCCTAACCAAGCACTCACAACCAAACCCAACAAAAGGTAACATAACACAAGCTGAAGTGCCGGGAGTACTATTACTGGAGGCCCCAGAGCCAAGCAGAGCATATCATAGTACAGTAGAGCGCAGAAATCCACCAAACAGCGGAACATGGCACAAAAGTCTAAGCTACTCTGACCTAACATAAACAAACGTTGCATAAGCAAACGTACCTCAGCTCAAACTGACGTGCCGACAAAACTGCTGGTGTCCCCAGAGCCAAGCAGAATATTCTAGAGCACAGTGGAGAGCAGAAATCCGCGGTTAGCTATATATAGGACAAAAGTCTGAATTATCCCACCCTATCTATACCATACGCAACATAACCGGACGTAGCATATCCCAACCTAACGTGCCGAGGCTACTGTCGCTACCCCCCACCCCCCAGAGCCAAGCAGAATATACTAGAGCACGGAAGAGTGCAGAAATCCACGGCATTGCTGTCTATCGCACAAAGGACAAACATATCCTGAACTAACTTGACCTAACATAACCTATTCAAACGTAGTGTAACCCAACGTAACGTGACGAGACTAATATTTCCGGCCTCTTCCGCGCCAAGCAGAGCAAAATAGGGCACATTAGAGCGCAGAAGTCCACCGAAAAGCGGTGTATAGCACAAAAGACAAAGTAGCTTATCCTAAACTAACCAAACGTAACATAAGCAAACGAAGCTGAACTCAACCTAACGAGCCGAGACCACTAATGCTGGCCTCCCTAGATCCAAGTAGAATATACCAGCGCACAGCAGAGCGCAGAAATCCACTGAATTGCAGCGTGTAGCTCAGGAGTCGGACACCCTGACCTAACCTGTCCTTACCTAACCTAACCAAACGTAGTGTAACTAAGCATTACGTGACGAGACCAATATTTCTGGCCTCCCCGGAGTCAAGCAGGGCATACTAGAGCACATTAGGGCGCAGAAATCCACCGAATAGCAATGAATAGCGCAAAAGTCAGAGTGTCCTGTCCTAACATAGACAAACGTGACATGTCCGTACGTAACATAGCTCAACATAAATTGACAAGACCACGATAGCTCGCCTCCACAGAGGTTGTACCAGAGCACAGTATAGCTCTGAAATTCACCGCACTGCACTGAATAGCAAAAAAGCCGAAGGTACCGTAGCATAACCTGACCAAAGCTAACACAACCGAACGTAGCATATCTTAAAACACCTTGCAGGGACCACAGCTCCTGGCCTCCCCTGTGCCAAGCAGAACGTAGCAGGGAACAGTAGGTCACAGTAATGCACCGAATATCTGTGTACAGTACGATGGTCAAAGCTACCAAAGCCACACTTAACATAACCTAATCGAACCAAACGTAACCCAACACAACCTAACGTGCCCCGAACACTGTAGCTCGCCACTCCAGTGTCGAGCGGAGTATAGTACAGCAATGTAGAGGGCTGAAATCAAATGAAAAGCAGTTTATAGCACAAAAGTCAAAGGTATCCTGAAGAAGCCTTCCTAACCTAACCAAACGAAACGTAACCTATCCCCAACTGACGTTCCGGTAGTACCCTTACTGGCCGCCACAGAGCCTAGCAGAACAAATCAGAGCACAGCGGAGCGCAGAAGTCCACCCAATAGCAGCGTATGCCATAAAAGCCTAAGCTGTTCTATCCTAACATAACGAAACGTAACATAAACGAACGTACCTAAACTCAACCTTGCGTGCCGAGAACACTGCTTCTGGCCTCCCCAGCGCCAAGCAGAACGTAGTAGAGCACAGTAGATCACAGAAATACTCCGAATAACAGTGTATTGCACGAAAGCCTAAGCTATCTTTACCAATTATTGCCTAACCTGACCTAACCCACCTTAACATAACTCAACCCAACTTGAAACGGACACTATTGCTCGCCATCCCATATTCGAGCTGAGCACGGCAGAGCACTGCAGAGCGCATAGATCCACCGCATTGCAGTGAATAGCACAGCGGCCGTAGATATTCTAACCTAACCTGACCTAACCGAACCTAAGCGAACGGAGTAAAACTCAATA
>NW_016908413.1:35912-92950 GCF_001483705.2 Eufriesea mexicana
AAGCAGCGTATAGCACAAAAGTCAAGGTTCCTCTGTCCTATCCAGACCAAAAGTAGCATAATCTAACGTAACCTAACGCAGCCTAAAGTGCAGCGAGCACCTTTGCTGGCCTTCACAGGGGTAAACAGAGTATAGTAGAGCAGAGTAGAGCGCAGAAATCCACCTAGTAGCTGTCTTTGCCAGGAAAGTCAAAGCTATCCAAGCATAACCCAAACAAACTTAACCTAACCAAATGTAACATAACACTACCTAAAGTGCCGAGACCACTGTTGCTGGCTCCCCAGAGCCAAGGAGAATATGCGAGAGCGCTGTAGAGCGCAGGAATCAGCGGATGACATTGTATAGTACAAAAGTCTAGACTATCCAACCCTAACCTCACCAGAAGTAACAAGACCAAACGTAGCGATGCACAACGCAACCTACCCCGACCACTGCTGCAGGCACCCCAAAGCCAAGCAGAACAGAGTAGAGCACAGTCGATCTATGGAATCCACCAAACATTTGTGTATAGTACGAGAGTCAAGGTTACCCTTACCCTACGTGACACAACTCAACCTACCAGCCGACACCGCGATTACTGGACACCATGGATCCATGCAGAGCACACTAGAGCTCAATAGAGCGCAGGTGTCCAAGGAGTAGCAGTGTACCGCACAAAAGTCTGAACTATCATATCCTAACGCCAACAAACGCAGCACAACCGAACGTAGCATAGCTCAAACTAACGTGCCGAGACCACAGTTGCTGCTAACTACAGAGCCAAGCTGAACTTATAGGAGGAGAGTGGGGTGCCGAAGTACATGGAATCGCCGTGCAGAGCGCAATAGCCAAAGCTAACCTATCCTGATCAAACCAAGCGCAACATAACCGAACATAGCCGAAAAAAGATCAAACGTGCCGAGATCGCTATTGCTTGCGTCCCAAGAGCCGAGAAGGATATAGTAGAGCAAAGTGGAGCGCACGATCCGACCGCATTGCAGTGTATATCACAAAAGCGAGGGTTATACTAACATAACCTGCTCTATCCTAACGTAACCAATCGTACCATGGCTCAGAATAACCCGCCGAAGCTGCTATTGTTGGCTTCCCCAGAGAAAAGCAGAGCATACTAAAGCAATGTTTAGCACAGATATCAGCCGAAAAGCAGTGTATAGCACAAAAGTGAAAGGTACCCTAACGAAGCGTAGCCACACTTAACCTATCCTAACGTAGCCTAACCCAACGTAACGAATCGAGACCACTGTTGCTGGCCTCCACAGGGCCAGCCAGGGTGCAGTAGAGTGCAGCAGAGCGCAGATGTCCACCTTATAACAGTTTATACCACGAAGTCAATGCTATCCATACCTAGCCCAAACAAACGTAACCTATCCAAACTTAGTTTAACGCAACCTACCATGACGGGAGCACAATAACTGGCTCCCCAGAGCCAAGCAGAAAATATCAGAACACAGCAGCGCACAGATGTCCGCGGATAGCAGTGTATAGCGCACAAGTAAGAACTATCCACACCTAACCTCTCAAGACGTAACACAACCAAACGTAGCCTTACAAAACCTAACGTGCCGAGACCGCTATTGCTGGCCTACCCAGAGCCAGATTCCCAAACGTTGCGTAGCTCAATATAACGTGTCGAGATTAATATTGATGACCTCTCCAGAGCTAATCGGAGCATATTAGGGGACAATAGAGTGCAGAAATCCACCGAATAGCCGTGAAAAGAGCCTAAGTCGATGTAGCATGTCCTAACCTAGCCAATCGAAACAGACGAACGTAGCCCAACTAAACCTAACGTGCAGGGACTACTATTACTGGCCACCCCAGAGCCAAGCTGGACATATTGGGGCACTTCGGAGCGCAGAATTCGGAGGTCATCAGTGTATAGCACAGAAGTCTATGCTGTTCCGTCCTAGCATACCCAAACGTTTCATAAGCAAGCGTAGGCTAACAAGACCTAACGCGTGGAGACCAGTATTACTGGCCACCCCAGAGCCAAGCAGAATATACTACAGCACAGTCGCGCGCAAAAATACACCGCATTGCAGGCCATGTCACAAAAGTAACAGGTATCCAGGCAAACATAACCTAAGATAACCCAAGCAAACGTGGCGCAACCACTATTGCAGGCGTTCCCAAGGGCAACCTGAATATGGCGGAGCACAGTAGAGCGCAGAAGTCCAAAGAAGGCAGTGCATTGCAGTAAAGCCGAAGCTACCACTAAGCAAACCAAGCCAACCCTGACATATCCAAACGTAGCTTATCCCAACCGAACGTACCGAGGCCACTATTACTGGACCCACCAGAGGCAGGCAGAATATACAATACCATAGTAGACCGCAGAAGGCCACCGCACTGCGGTGTACAGCACAGAAGTCAAAGTTATCCCAACCTAACTTTACCTAACCTAACCCGACCTAACGTAGCATACCTCAACGTAACTTGCCGCGACCACCATTGCTGGCTCTCCCAGAGGCAGGCTGAAGACATAAGAGCACAGCAGATCGCTGGAATCCACCGAATAGCAGCGAATTGCACAAAGGTCAAAGCTATCCTTACCTAACCCAACCAAACGTAGCAAAACCGTACGCCACAGGAATAGGCCTATCGTGCCAAGGCCAAAATTGCTGGCCCTGCCGGGCCAAGCAGTACATCCTAGAGCACAGTAGAGCGCAGAAATCCGCCGTATTGCAGCCTATATCACACAAGTCAAAGGCACCTTGGCCAAACATAACGTGCCGCTAACGCTATTCCTGGCGTCACTGGGGACAAGCAGAATACGATGGAGCACAGTAGAGGGCAAAGGCCCATAGAATAGCTGTGCTCATCACAAGGGTCAAAGCTATCCTGGCCTAACCCAAGCTAACACAAGCTAAACAAAGCTAATCTATCTCAAATTAACGTGTCGCGAGCAGTATTTCTGGCAACCGCAGTACCAGGCAGAACATAATAGGGTAGAGTAGTGTGCAGAATCCATAGGAGCGGAGTGTATTGCAGATGAGTCGAAGTTGCCCTCACCTAAACGTGGCCAACCGAACCAAAGGGAACGCAGCCTCTCCAAGCTCACGTGCCGAGACCACCGTTACTGGCCTCCCAGAGGCAAGGAGAGCCTACTAGAGCACACTATAGCGCAGAAACTCATTGAATAGCAGTGTATACCACGAAAGTCAAAGCTATCCTGTCCTAACCTGACCAAACGTAACATAACCAAACATAACCTAATACAACCTAACGTGCCCAGGCCACCACTGCTGGCCTCCCAATGGCCAATCAGGTCGTACGAGAGGAGAGTAGAGCGCAAAAGCGCAAAGAATGGCAGTGTATGGCAGAAAAGTCAAAACTATCCTTACCTAACACAAACGAACTTAACCTAGCCGAACGTAACACATCTCATGCTATCGGGCCGAGAACACTATGGCTGGCCATTCCAGAGACAAGCAGAGCATTCTAGAGCACAGTGTAGAGAAGAAATGCACCGAACATAAGTGTATGGCACACAAGTCACAGCTTCCATGCCCTAACCAAGCAAATCGCGACATAACATAAACATAACGGTAACTAAACCCAATTTAATGTGCCATGACCACTATTTCTGGCATCCCAAAAGCGAAGCGGAGGCTGTTTGAGCAGTGTGGAGCGCAGAAATACACCGTATATCTTTGTATAGCAGGAAAGTCAATGCTATCCTTACCAAACCTAACCAGACATAACCAAAGCGAACGTAACATAACACAACATAACATGCGGTGACCACCGTTGCTGGCGTCACCAGAGCCAAGCAGAATGTACTAGAGCAGGGTAGATCGCAGAAATCCGCCGCACTGCAGTGTATAGCACAAAAGTCATAGCTGTCCTCTCCTAACTTAACGTAACGTAACATAGCCAAAGGTAACGTAACTCAACCTAACATCCCACGACCACAACTGCTGGCCTCCCAAGGGCCAAGCAGATGCCATTTGAGCAATGTCGGGCGCAGAAATGCACCGAATAGCAGTGTATAATACAAAAGTCAGAACTACAAGTCACGACATAGCCAAACGTGACCTAACCAAACGTAACCTAAAACAACCTAACGTGCAGCTACCACTGCTGCTGGCCTAGCCAGATCTAAGCAGATTGTACTTGAGCGCCCATGGGTGCAGAGAGCCACCACATAGCAGCATATAGCACAAAATCCGAAGATATCTGGTCCTTACCGCAAGAAGCGCTACGCAACCAAACGTAACATAAATAAAACCAACCTGCCGTGACCACTACTGCTGTCCTCCACAGAGACAAGCAGAGTATGGTAGCGCACAGAAGAGCGCAGATGTCCAATGAATAGCAGTGCGTAGCACAAAAGCCGAAGCTATCCTAGGCAAACACTAAGTGATCTAACCTAATCAAACGTAACGTACCTCAGCCAAACGCGCCGCGACCACTTCTGCTATCCGCCACGGAGCCAAGCAAATTAGAATAGAGCTGAGTAGAGGGCACGAATCCACCTAATAGCAGTGCATATCTCGGAAGTCTACGCTATCCTAGCCTAACAGAAGCAAATGTAGCCCAACCAAATGTAGCCCAACACAACCTAACGTGACGAGACCAATATTACTGGCGGCCCGTGCGTCGATCAGGGTACGGTATAGTATTGTAGAGCGTAGAAATCCTCCGAAGAGCAGTGTGTAGCACAGACGTCAAGGAGAACCTTACCAGGCCTAACATAACCTAACCAAACCGAACGTAACATGAGGCAACACAACGTGCCGCGACCACTACCGCTGACGTCCACAGTGCCAACCAGAATATAGTAGAGCGCAGTGGATTACAGAAGTCCGCAGCAGTGCAGTGCAAAGCAAAAAAGTGAAAGATACCCTAAGCTAACCTGACCAATCCTGACCTATCCAAACGTACTGTAACTATACATAACGTGACGAAACAAATATTCCTGCACTCCCCAGAGCAAAGCAGAACATATTCGAGCACAGTAGAATGCAGAACATCAACGAATAGCAGTGCATAATGCAAAAGTCAAAGCTAACCTATCCTTATATATCCAACCGCGGCATAACCAATCGTTACATAGCAAATCCTAACGGGCCGCGATCACTATTTCTGGGATACTCAGGGCCATCCAGAATATAGTAGAGCAAAGTCGAGCGCAGAAATGATCAGAATTGCTGTGTATAGCACGAAAGACGGAGATAACCTGGCGGTGCTTAACCAAATCTTACCTAGCCATACGTAACATAACACAGGCTATCGTGCCGAGGCCACTAATGCTGCCCCCACCCAGAGACAAGCAGGAAATACAAGAACACAGTAGATAGCATAAATCCGCGGAAAGCTGTGTACAGCACAAAAGCCTATACTACCCTATCACAACCTCGTCGAACGTAACATAACCGAACGCAGTATAGCTCAAACTAACGTGCCGAGACGACTATTACTGGCCTTCACAGAGCCAAGCAGAACATACTAGAGAACAGTAGAGCGCAGAAGTCCACCGAATAGCAGTTTATAGCACAAAAGTCAAAGCAATCCCCACCTTATATATCGAACATTAAGATAACCAAACGTAAAATAACTCAACATGACGTACCGCGGCCATTATTGCCCCCCCCCGCCAGCGTCGTGCAGAACTTATTAGAGGACGGTAGAGCGCTGAAATCGGCAGAATCGCAGTGTACAGCACGTAAGTCGTTGCTATCCGAACCTAACCCAAGCTAACGTAACCCAACCGAACGTAGCCAAACTCAGCTCAGCGTGTCGCTAGCAGTGCATACCACGCAAGTCAAAGCCATCCTAACCAAATTTTACCAACCTATCCGAGCCTAACCCAACCTAACTCAAACTAACGTGCAGCGACTACTAATGCACTCCTCCCCTGGGACAAGCAGAGTATAGTAGAGCAATGTAGAGCGCTGTTATCCTCCGAGTAGCTGTATATAGCGCAAAAGTCAAAGAAACCCTGACCAAGCATTCCCAACCTAACCTAGCGGAACGAGACCTTACTCAAGCTAATTTGCCGAGACCACACTTACTGGCCACCCCAGTGCCCAGCGGGACATGTTTGAGCGCAGCAGATAGCAAGAATCAACCGAAAAGCAGTGCACGACACAAAGGTCTAATATATTCTATCCTAACCTGGCCAAACGTGACATAAGCAAACGTAGCACAGCTCAACCAATCGTGCCGACGAAAATATTGATGGCGTCCACCGGGCCAAGCAGGCTACACCAGGGCACACTAGAGCGCAGAAATCCACCGCATTGTTGTGTACAGCGGAAAAGGCAGACATACCATGGCTAAACCTGACCAAAACTAACCTATCCAAACGTAGCGTATCTCAACATAACGTGCCACGATCACTGCTCCTGGTATCCCCATATTCAAGCAGATTGTAGTAGCGAACAGTGGATTACAGATATCCTCCGGATAATAGTGTATAGCACGAAAGATACTGATATCCTTACCGAACTTGTCATAGCCTAACCTAACCGAACGTAACATAACTCAACCTAACCTGCTTCTGCCACTATTACTCGCTTCCCCAGAGTCGACCAGATTACTGTAGAGCAGTGTAGAGTGGAGAAATCCACCGAATAGCCGTGTACATCTCAAAAGTGGAAGTTATCCTAACCATACCTGATAGTGCCTAATCAAAACAGACGTAGCCTAACTCAGCTTAACGTGCCGCCACAACTACTCCTGCCCCCCCCCCTAGTGCCAGGCCGAATATAGTTGTACACAGTAGAGCGCAGGTATCCGTAGACTGCTGTGTATTGCACAAAAGCCTAAGTTATCCTATCCTAACCTCACCAAACGTACAAAACCAATACGAAGCCCTTCTCAACCTAGCGTCACGAGAAGGATATTGCTGGCCTCCCCAAAGCCAAGCAGATCATATTGGAGCACTGTAGAAGGCAGAAATCCTCCGAATGGCAATGTACAGTGCAATAGTCAAGGCTACCGTATCCTAGCCTCACCAAGCGTAACATAGTCGTACGTAACATACCTGAACCTAACGCGCCGAGACCACTGTTGCTGACCTCCCAAGAGCCAAGTAGAAAATATTAGAGCACAGTAAAGCGCATAATCCCGCCGCATTGACGTGTATAGCACAAAAGTCACAGATACCCTGACTTAACATGTCCTAAGCGAACCTGTCCGTACTAACAGTAACTCAACATTACTTTACGAGACCAATATTGCTGGCTTCTACAGAGCCAAGCGGAGCACATTAGAGCACATTAAAGAGCAGGAAGCCATCCCATTGCAGTGAGTAGCGCAGAAGTCGAAGATACCCTATCATGACGTGACCCAGACTGACCTAACGGAACGTAGCATAGCACATCACATCGTGCCGCGACCATTGCTGCAGGCGCCCCGAAGCAAGCACAATATAGTAGAGCAGAGTAGGGCACAGGAATCTACCACATAATAGTGTATAGTATGAAAGTCAAAGCTACCCCCACCAAATTTAACCTAAACTAATCAAACCAAACGTAACCTAACACAAACTAACGTGCCACTACCACCAGAGCTCGCTCCCCAGAGTCGAGCGTTGTTTAGTAGAGCAATTTAGAGCTCGTTAATGCACCGAATAGCAGTGTACAGCTCAAAAGTCAGATAAACCCTAACCAAATCTTCCTAACCAAACCCAAAGGTATGTAGAACAGCTAAATCTGACGCGACGGGGCCACTATTTCTGGCTACCACAGATCCAACCGGAGCATATTAGCGCAATGTAGAGCGCAGGAATCTACCGAAGAACAGTGCACAGTACAAAAGTTGAAGATACCCTAACATAGCCTGACCTATACCTAACCAAACCAAACGTAGTGTAACTTATGGTAAAGTGCCCCGAACACAGCTGCTGACTTCCTCGGAGCCAAGCTGAATGCAGCAGAGCACTGTAGATCACAGGAGCCCACCGAAAAGCAGTTCATAGCTCGAAATTCAAAGTCACACTAACCAAACATAACATAACCTCTCCCAACATAACGTGCCAAGGCCTCTATTGCTCTCCTTCCCAGAGTTGAGCAGAGAATAGTAGAGTAACGCAGAGCGCATAGATCCACCGAATAGCAGTGCGTAGCACACAAGACAGAGGAACCCCAGCCAGTCCTTCCTAAACTAACCTAACGTGACGTAGCTTGACTCAACCTGACGTGCCGGAACCAATACTTCTGGCCGCCACAGAGCCAAGCAGAACACATTAGAACACAGTGGGGGGCTAAAATCCACCGAACAGCAGTGTATGACGCGAAAGACTAATATACTCTATCCTAACCAGACCAAACATGACATAAGCGAACGTAGCGTAACCCGACACAACGTGCCGCAACAACTGCTGCTGGCGTACGCGAAGCGAAGCATAATATAGTAGAACACATTAGATCACAGGAATCCAACACATAATAGCGTAAAGGAAGAAAGTCAGAGATATCCTAACCGAAATTAACCTTACCTGACCTAACCGAACGTAACCTAACTCACACCAACGTGCCACACGAACCAATGCTCGCCTCCCCTGTGTCGAACAGAGTACAGTAGATCAATGTGGAGCGCAAAAATCCAACGAATTGCAGTGTACAGCACAAAAGTCGAAGGTATCCCATCCTGACCTTGCCTAACATAGCCAAACCAAACGTAGCATAATTGAACATAACGTGCCGCGACCGCTATTCATGGCCTTCATTGAGCCGAGCCGAGTACATTAGAGCACACTAGGTTGCAGAAATCCACCGCATTGTAGTGAGTAGCACAAAAGTCGTATCTCTCCTAACCTGACTTGACCTAACTTAACCTCACCAAACGTAGCAGAGCTCAACATGACGTGCTGCGGCAACCGCTCCTGGCACCCCCAGAGCCTATCAAGATACAGGAGAGGTGAGTAGATCGCAGAAATCCAACGAACAACAGTGTATGGCACGAAAGTCGAAGCTACCATACCCAGACACAGCCCAACATCTCCTAACAAAGCATAACATAACTCAAAATAATATGCCACGACCACTATCACTAGCATCCCCAGAGTCGAGCATAGTATAGTCGAGCATTGTAGAGCGCAGAAATCCGTCGAATAGCAGCGTATGACACAAAAGTCTAAGGTAATCTGTCCTAAGATATCCAAGCGTAACATAAGCAAACGTACCTAAACCCAGCCAGACGTACCGAGACCACTACTGCTGGCATCCCCAGCGCCAAGCAGAATACACTGGAGCACAGTAGAGCGCATAAATCCGCGGATAGCTGTGTACAACATATAGATATAGGCTATCCCATCCTAACCTCACTATATGGAACACAGCGGAACGTAACATATCTCAACCTAACGTGCCGAAGCCGCTGTTGCTGGCCCCCCAGATCCAAGCAGAATATTCTACAGCACAGTAGAGCGCAGAAATCCGCGGATAGCGGTGTACACTACAAAAGTCTAGACTATCCTATCCTAATGTCACCAGACGCAATATAACCAAACTTAGCATAGCTCAACATAACTTGCCGAGGCCACTACCGCTGGCCTCCCCGGATCCGAGTAGAATATACTAGAGTACCGCAGTGCGCAGAAATCCACCACAATGTGGTTCATAGCACAAGGGTTTGACATACACTGACATAACCTGGCTTTACATAACCTACCCAAACGTAGTGTAACTAAGCATGTGGCGACGAGACCAATATTTCTGGCCACCCCAGAGGCAAGCAGAGAATTCTAGTGCAAATGAGAGCGCAGAAGTCCACCAAATAGCGGTGTATATCGCAAAAGACAAGGTATCCCACCCTATCCAAGACAAACGTAACATAACCAAACGTACCCTAACTCAACCTAACATGACGGGACCATTATTGCTGGCCTCCACAAAGACAAGCAGAATGTACTAGAGCACAGTAGTTCGCAGAAACCCACCACATTGCAGTGAATAACGCAGAAGTAGAAGATATCCTAAAATATCCTTACATAACCTAACCAAACCATACGCAGCATAAATCAGCCTAACGTGCCGAGATCACTATTGCTGGCCCCACGGAGCCAAGTAGAAAATACTCGAACGCAGTAGAGCGCAGAAATCCACGGGCAGCAGTGTATGGCACAAAAACCTAATCTACACTATCCTAACCTCACCAAACGTAACATGACCGAACGTGCCGCAGCTCAACCTAACGTACCGAGACCACTACTGCTGGCCAACCCCAGAGCCAAGCATAACGTACTAGAGCACACTTGAGCGCAGAAGTCCGCCGAATAGCAGTGTGTAGCTCAAGAGTCAAAGCTATCCTATCCTTATATGTACAATCTTAACATAAACAGACGAAAGATAACTCAACCTATCGCACACCGACCACTGTTGCCGGCCTCCGCACAGTTGAGCTGAACTTACTTGAGGACAGCAGGGTGCAGAAATCCAATGAAACACAATGTACAGCAGAAGAGTCATATCTATCCAGACGAACCCAAGCTAACATAACCAAACCAAACGTAGCCTGCCACAACTTAACGTGCCGCGGCCGTTGTTGGTGGCATTTCCAGGGCTAAATATAATATAATAGAGCACAGTATAGCGTAGAAATACCCCAAACAGCAGTGTAGGGCACGAAAGTCTAAGTTAACCTGACCGTGCTTAACCTAACCTAATCAAACGAAACCTATCCCAACTCAACCTATCATGGCGAGACCACTATTGCTGGTCTCCATAGAGACAAGCAGATTCTGCTAGAGGACCGTGAGGCGAAGAAATCCGCCGCATTGTAGTGAAAGGAGCAAAAGCCATAATCATCGCGACCCAACCTGACCTAAACTAACCTAACCAAACGCAACATAACCCAACATGTCGTGCCGTAGCCACTGCTCCTGGCCTACCCGTAGCCAAGCAGAATGTAGTAGAGCACAGTGGATCACAGAAATCCAGCTAACAGCATTGTACAGCAAAAAAGTCGAAGTAGCTTTCCTAACCTAACCAAGCGTCACGTATCAAACGTAACCCAACTCATCCTAACATGACGAGGCAGCTATTGCTGACCCCCGTAGAGTCAAGTAGAGTATACCAGAGCACAGTAGTTCTCAGAATTCCTCCGCATAGCAGTGAGTAGCGCAAAAGTCGAAGATATCCTGACATAACCTGACCTATCATAACCTAACGGAACAAAGCGTAGCCGAGCTTTACGTGCCGAGCAAAGCATAATGTAGTAGGGCACGGTGGGTCACAGAAGTCCAGCTGATAGAAGCTCACAGCACGAAAGTCAAAGCTATCCTCTGCAAACTTAACCGAACCTAACCAAACGAAACGTAAGCTAACCCAACCTAACGCGCCACGGCCACCAATGCTGGTCTCCCCAGAGTCGAGCAGAGTATAATAGAGAAGAGAAGAGCGCAGAAATCCACCGCATTGCTGCGTATAGCGCAAAATTCTGAACTATATTATCCTAACCTCACCAAACGTAAGGTATCGGAACGCAACCCAACTCAACCTAACAGGACTCGACCATTACTGCTGGCCTCCACAGCGACAAGCCAAATGTACTAGGGAGCAGTTGACCACAGAAATCCACCGCATTCTAGAGAACAGCTCAAAAGTAGGAGATATCCTAAACTATCCTAACCCAAACAAACGTAGCTTCTCTCCACACAACGTGACGCGGCCACTGCTCCTGGCCTCCCCATAGCCTAGCAGAGTGTAGTAGGGCACAGTATATCACAGAAATCCACAGAATAACAGGGTATAGCACGAAAGTCAAAGCTTCCGTGACCAAACGTAGCCTGAATTAACTCAACCAAATGTAGCATAACCCATCGTAACGTTCCACGACCACTACTGCTCGCATCCCTCGAGTCGAGCAGAGTATAGTAGAGCAGCGTTGAGCGCGGGAACATAACGGATAGCAGCGTATAACACAAAAGTCGAGGACACCGTAACCAAACCTGGCATAACCCAAGCTAACCAAACGTAGCGTAACGCAACGTAACGTGCGGCGACCGCTACTGATTGCCTTCGTAGTGCCAAGCAGAGCAGGTTAGAGCACACTAGAGAGCAGAAATCCATCTAATAGCAGTGTATAGCACAAAAGTCAAAGTAGCCTATCCTAACATAGCAAAACGATACGCACGCTAGCGGAGCCTAACCTAACCGAACACGACGCGGCCGCTATTGCTGGCCTCCGCAGAGTCGAGCAGAGCTACTAGAGGACAGTAGAGCGCAGAAATCCTTGGGATCGCAGTGCATATCGGAAATGTCAGAGTTACGCAAACCTAACCTGAACCAACCGAACACAGACAAACATAGCCTGACACAACCTAACGTGCCGACACCGTTATTTTGACCAGCACCAGAGCCAAGCTGGACATACTAGAGCATAGCAGAGCGCTGAAATCCACCGAGCGGCAGTGTACATCACAAAAGTTAAAGCTACCCTGGCCAAACTAATGTACGTCACAAAAGTTAAAGCTACCCTGGCCAAACTTAGCCTGAACCAACCTAAGAGAGCGTAACATGACTCATGATAACGGGACGAGATCACTATGGCTGGCTTCGCCGGAGCCAAGCTGAAACAATTAAAGCACTGTAGGGCGCAGAAGTCTACATAATAGCCAGATATAGCACTAAAGGCATAGCTACCTTCTCCTAAACTAGACAACCGTAACGTAACCGAACGTACCCTAATATACCGTGACTTGCCGCGACAACTATTTCTGGCCTCCTCAGAGCCAAGCAAGACATTCCAAAGCGCAGTAGGGCGCAGGAATCCGCCCAAAAGCAATGTACAGCGCAAAAGCAAAAGCTATCCTGAACAAACTTTGCCTGACCCAACTTAACCGGACGTAACATGACACATCGTGACGTGCAGAGTCCACCATTTCTGGTCTTCCCAGGGCCAAGATGAAGATACTAGAGCGCTGTAGGGTGCAGAAATGCACCCAATAGAAGAATACAGCACTAAAAGCTAAGCAATCCCCCTTAACCTAACGAACCGTAACTTGACCAGACATGACATAGCACAACCTAAAGGGCCGCCAACACTACTGCTGGCCCACCCAGAGTCAAGCGGAACACATTAGTGGAGAGTACGACGCAGAAGTCCATATAATCGCAGTGTATGTCAGAAAAGTCAAAGCTACCCATGCCTAACCCAAACCAACGGAACATAACCAAATATAGCCTGACACAACCTAACGTGCGGAGACCGCTATTGCTTCCTCCCTCTTTGCCAAGCAGGATATACTAGAGCACTGTGGTGCGCAGAAATCCACCGAGTAGCAGCGTACAGCACATTAGCTAAAGCCATCCTGACCAAACTGTTCCTGACGCAACCTTACCGGGCGTAACCCGACTCATCACAATGTGCCGAGACTACTGTTGCTGGCCTTGCCATAGCCAAGCTGAAAATATTAGAGCACTGTTGGGCGGAGAGATCCACATAATAGAAGACTATAGCACTAGAGTCATAGAAGACCCCTCCTAACTTAAAGAATTTTAATATATCCAAGCGTATCCTAAGGTACACTAACGCGCCGCGACCACTATAGTTGGCCTTCCCAGAGCCAAGCTGAAAGCAGTAGAGCACTGCAGGGAGCAGTAATCCACCTTATAGCAGACTATAGCACTAAGGTTAAAGCTACCCTCTCTGAACATAGCCAACTGTAACGTAACAAAACGTAACCTACTCAACATAACTTGCCGCGACCACTATTGCTGGCCACACCAGAGGCAAGCAGAACACATCAGTGGAGAGTAGAACGCAGAAATCCGTAGAATCGCAGTGTATACCAGAAATGTCTAAGCTATCCAAGCCTAACCCAAACGAACAGAACATAACCAAGCATAGCATGACACATCCTAGCATGCCGAGACTGTTATTGCTGCCCATCCCATAGACAAGCAGGTCATACAGGAGCACAGTAGAGTGCGGAAGTACAACGAATAGCAGTGTTCAGCAAAAAGTTAGTCCTATCATCTCCAAAGTTAGCCTAAGCCAACCTAACCGAACGTAACCTGACACAGCGCAACTTGCCGATACCACAATTGCTGGTATTCCCAGAGCCAAGCTGAAAGCATTAGAACACCGCAAGGCGCAGAAATGCATCTAATAAGACGCCATAACGCTAAGGTCGAAGCTATATCCTCCTAACCTATCCAAACGTAGCATAACATAACGTAACCTATCACACCCTAACGTGCCGAGATAGCTGTTGTTGCATTTCCCAGGGTCAAGCTGGACATGCTAGAGCACAGCGTAGCGCATACATCCACCGGGTAGCAGTGTACAGCGCAAAATTTAAAGCTACCATGACCAAACTAAGCCAGACCCAAACTAACCGAACGTAACCTGACACAACATAACGTAACAAGGCTACTATTTATCGCTTTCCTGGAGCCAAGCTGAAAGCGTTAGAGAACTGCATGGCGCAGGAATTTACCTAATAGCAGACTGTAACAGAAAAGTCGGGGCTATCCTCTCCTAACCTATACAACCGTACCATAAACGATCGTGACGCTGCACAAACTAACGTACCGCGACCACTATTGCTGGCCACCGCCGAAACAATCAGGACATACTAGAGCACAGTTGAACGCCGAATTGCAGTGAACAGCACAAGTGTTAAAGCTGCCCTTGCCAAGCATAGCTTATCCCAACGAAACCGAACTTAACCTGACCCAACGTAACGACTCGCGGCCACAATTCCTGGCCTTTACAAAGCGAACCTGAAGGCGTTAGATCGCTGAGGGTCGCAGAAATCCACCTAATAGCAGACTATAGCAATAAAGTCGTAGCTACCCTCTCCTAACGAAACCAACCGTGACATAGCCAAACGTAACCTAACTCAAAATAACGTGCGGGGGCCACTGTGGCTGGCCTCCACGGAGCCAGACAGAACACACTCGAGGAGAGCAGAACGCAGAAATACATATAATCGGAGTGTGAATCAGAAAAGTCAAAGCCTCCGAGGCCTAAGCCAAACCAACGGAACATCGCCAAACGTGTTCTGACTCAACCTATCGTGCTAGGTCAGCTATTGTTGCCTTCATCAGAGCCAAGCAGGGCGCGCTAGAGCACAGTAGAAAGCAGAAATCCGCCGAATATCAGTGTACAGCACAAAAGTTGAAGCTATCCTGACCAAAGTTGTCCTAAGCCAACAGAACCGAAAGTAACGTGACTCCACATAATGTGCCGAGACCACTATTGCTGGCCTTTCCAGAGCCAAGCTGAAAACGTTAAAGCACTGTAGGGGGGAGAAATCCACCTAATAGTAGAATATGGCTCTAAATACGAAGTTATCCTCTCCTAACATAACCAACCGTAACACAATCAAACGTAACCTATCTCAACCTAACGTGCCGCGACCACTATTTCTGGCCTCCCCAGGGTTAGGCGGAGCACACTGATGGACAGAAGACCGCAGAAATCCATATAGTCCCAGTGTATATCAGAAAAGTAAAAGCTACCTGAGCCTTACCCATTCCAACAGAACATAAACAAACATAGCATAACTCAAGCTAACGAGTCGAGACCGCCATTGCTGCCCATCCCAGAGTGAAGCAGGTCATACTAGAGCAGAGAATAGTGCAGAGATCCGCCGAAAAGCAGTGTACAGCAAAAAAGGAAAAGCTATCCTAACCAAACACGGCCTCACCCAACCTAGCGGAACGTAACCACACTAAACATAACGTATCAAGGACACTATTGCTGGCCTTCCCAGAGGCAAGCTGAAAATATTAAAGCAACGTAGGGAGGGGAAATCCCACGAATAGCAGACAATGGCATTAAAGTCAAAGCTATATTCTAGTAACATAACTTAACGTAACACGACCGAACGTATCCTAACTCAATCAAACGTGCCGCGACCACTATTGCTGATCTACCCAGAGTCAAACGGAACACATTAGTGGAAAGTAGAACGCAGAAATCCATTTAATCGCTGTGTATATCATAAAAGTGAAAGCTATGCAAGCCTAACCCAAACCAACAGGACGTAACCAAACATAGCCTGACTCGACCTAACTGGCCGACACTGCCATTTTTGTCCACACCAGAGCCAGGCAGCACATACTAGGGCACAGCACAGGGCAGAAATCCACCGAAAAACAGTGTACAGCATAAAAGTTGAAGCTACACTGACCAAGCTTAGCCTGACCCTACCTAACCGAACGTAACCTGACCAATCGTATCGTGCCGCGACCACTACGTCTGGCCACCCCAGAGCCAAGCGGAGCACACTAATGTGGAGTAGACCGCAAAAATCCATATTATCGCAGGCTATATCAGAGAAGTAAAAGCTACCCAAGCCTAACCCAAACCAACAGAACGAAACCAAATATATCCTGAATTAGGTTGACGTGCCGATCCCGTTACTATTGCCCCTCCCCCCACAGATCCAAGCAGGACAAACCAGAGCACAGTAGAGTGCCGAAATCCAGTGAACAGCAGCGTGCAGCGCAAAAGTTAAAGCTGTCCTGGCCATACATGGCCTAACCTAACCTAGACGAACGTAAGCTGACTCAACATAACGTGCCGCGACCACTATTGCTGGCCCCGCTATAGCCAAGCTTAAAGTATTAGAGCACTGTAGGGCGCAGGATTCCACCTAATACCAGAATGCAGCACCAAAGTCAAAGTTTTCCTCTCCTACCCCAGACAATCGCAGCACAGCCAAACGTATCCTAACACAACCTAACGTGCCGAGACCACTATTGATGCTCTCGCCAGAGCCATGTAGAACATATTAGATCGGAGTAGAACGCAGATATTCACCGAATGGCAGTGAATAGCACAATAGTCAATGCTACCGCCTCCAAAACTAGCCTGACGTAACGTGTCCAAACGCAGCCTGACACATAGTGACGTGCCGCTACAACGATTGCTCCCCTCCCCAAAGACAAGCAGAAGATATTAGTGGAAAGTAGAGCTCAGAAATCCATCGAATCGTAGTGTGTGTTAGAAAAACCTGAGCTACCCAAGCCTACCCCAAACTAACGGGGCCTAACCAAACGTAGCGTAGCTCAACATGACGTGCGTGGACAGTATGGCTGGACTCCCGAAGGCCAAGCAGGATAGAGTAGAACATAGTAGAGCGCAGAAATCCAACGAATATCAGTGTACACCTCGAAAGACAAATCGAATCCGCACCTAACCCAAGCTGACTTAACGAAACCATACGCAGCCTAACACAAACTAACGTGCCGAGACCATCATTACGCCCCCCCCCCCCCCCATGAGTCGACCAGGGAATGGTAGAGCCAAGTAAAGCGCAGAGAGCCACCAAGTAGCTTTGTATAGCAGAATAGTGAAAGATATCCTAACCAAACCAGACCTAACCTAACCCAGCGGAACGAAGAATAACTAATCATAACGTGCCGATACATCTATTTCTGGCCTCCACAGAGCCATGCAGATCATGTTACAGCACAGTAGAATGCAGAGACCCACCGAACTGCATTTTGTAACACAAAGTGAGAGTTATACTATCATAACCTGACCAAGCGTAACATAACCAAACGAGCATAACTCAACCTAACGTGCAAACAACCCTATATCTTACCTCACGGGTGCAAGGCAGGGCACACTAGTGCACTGTAGAACGTAGGTTTCCGCCGAATAGCAGTTTATAGCACAAAAGTTAAAGCCATATTTTCCGAACCTAACAGATCGTGACGTAGCCAAAAGTAACAAAACTCAATGTAACGTGCCGCGACCACAATTGCTCGCATTCCACACTCGTGCATAGTATTGTGGAGCTCAATAGGGCGCCGAATTCCACGGAATAACAGTGTACAAAATGAAAGACATGGCTACCCAAACCTAACCCAAACGTACGTTACCTAACCAATCGCAGCATAACACAACCTAACGTGCCGATGCCGCTATCGCTGGCAACCCCAGAGTCAAGCAGAGCATAATCGCGGTGAGCAAACATTTCGGCATAATGTAGGAGGAAAGATTCTATTGGCGTGTTATAGCCATTGCATTGCAATAGAGTCTGACTGGAGAGTTCAATTTTATTGACATTTTCGACTGCCATTCGACTGGATTTCGAATAAGATATTCGACCGTGCTCTAGTATATTCTGCTTTGCTCTGGTGAGGCCAGCAATAGTGGTCTAGGCACGTTAGGTTGAGTTACGTTGCGCTAGGTGGGGATTATTATGTTTACTTATGTTAGGCTCAGATAGCAACGACCTTTGTGATGTACACTGCTGTTCGGTGCATTTCTGCGCTCAACTGCGGCCTAACATGTTCCGGTTTGCTTCCAGAGCTCTGTAATAGCGGTCTAGACACGTTAGATTGTGTTTGGTTAAATGTGGTCATGTTACGTTTGGTTAGGTTAGGATAGTATATCTTCGACTTTTGTTCTATACACTGCTATTTGCTCAATTTCTGCGGCCTACTGTGCTCTGGTATATGCTGCTAGGCTCTGTGGGTGCTTGAAATGGCGGTCTCGGCACGCTAGGTTGAGTTAGGTGACGCTTGTATTGGCTAGGTTAGAATACGTTTGTTTAGGGTAGCTTTGTCTTTCCTGCAATACACTGCCTTTCGGTCGATATCTGCTCCCTCCATTGATCTTCTACACTTTGTTAAGCCCTCGTGGTGGCAGCAATAGCGGTTGTGGCACGTCATGTTGCGTCCGCAACAATCGCTTATGTTACGTTTTGTCAGGTTAGGATAGAATAGCTTTGACTTCTGCGCTATAAATAGCAATACGGTGAATGCCTGACCTTTACTTTCCTCTAATATGCTCTGTTTGGCGCTGTCGATGCCAGAAACGGTGGTCTCAAAAAGTTAGGTTGAGAGAGGCTTCGCTTGGCTTGGTTAGGCTACGTCAGGCTGGGTTAGGTTGGGTCTGACTTTTATGCCTTGAACTCCAGTGCGGCTGATTTCAGCGCCCTGCTCGTGCCGAAAAAACTACCGCTGCCTTCCCCATGGCCAAGCAGAACATATTAGAGGAGAGCAGAACGCAGATATCCAATGGATCGCAGTGTATAGCAGAAAAGTCGGAACCATCCAAATCTAACCAAGGCCCACATAACCTAGCCAAACGTACCATGTCTCAGCCTAACCTGCCGAGACCACCATTACTGGCTTCGCCAGAGCGAGGTAAAGCATACTAGAGCACAGTAGAGTGAAGAGGTGCTCCGAACAACAGTGTATACCACGAGAGTCAAGGTTACCCTGGCATAACCCAAGGAAACGCAACCGAACCAAACGTAGCCTAACACAACCTATCGTTCCGAGTCCACCACTACTGGCCTCCCCAGATGCGTGCAAAGTATAGTGGAGCAATGAAGGGCGCAGAAACACACCGTGTTGCAGTGCACAGCGCAAAAGTCGAAGATATCCAAGCCTAACGTAACAAAACATTATACAACGAAACGTGACCTAACATTACCTAACGTCCATAGACCACAATTGCTGACCTCCCCGGACCCAAGCAATATATAATAGAGCACAGTAGAGCTCAGTAATCCACCGCATTGCAGCGCTAAGCAACAATACTTGAAGATATCCTAACCTAACCTCTCCTAACCAGACCTATCCATACGTAGCTTAACTGAAAACAACGTGCCGAGAATAACATTTCTGGCCTCCCCAGCACAAGCAGATCATATTAGACCAGAGTAGAGCTCAGAAATCCATCGCAAATCAGTGTACAGCACAAAAGTTAGAGCTACCCGCGCCTAACCTAGCCAAACGTAACACAAGCAGACGGAACATAACCCAACCTGACGCGCCACAACCGCCGCTACAGGCCTCGCGAGAGATAAGCAGATTATAGCAGCGCAATGCAGAACGCCATAATCGCCCGAAAAGCAGTGTATGGCGCAAAAGTCGAAGCCATCCGCACCAAACAAATCCAAACCTGACCTAGCCAAACATAATGTACCTCAACCTAACATGCCGCGACCACTGCTGCTGGCAGCCACGTGTCCAAGCAGATTAAAGTAGAGCACAGTAGGGGGCAGTGATCCACCGAATAACCGTGTACTGCATAAAACTCAAAGTTATCCTAACGTAACGCAACGTAACCTAGCCTAACCGAACGCATGATATCTCAACCTAACGTGCGGCGACCACTAATACAGGTCACCCGATATTCGAGCAGAGTATAGTAGAGCAATGTGCAGCCAAAAAATCCTCCGAACTGCAGTTTACCACAAAAGTAAAGCTACCCTGTCCTAACATAGACAAGCGTAACATAACCGAACGCAACCTAACTCAGACTGACGTGCCGAGAACAATACCGCTGGCATCCCATAGCCAAGCGGAATATACGAGAGCACAGCGGAACGCAGAAATGCACCGAATAGCAGCGTATAGCACAAAAGTCAAAGCCGTCCTTACCAAACATAACCAAACATATCATATCAAAACGTAACCTGCCTGAACCAAACGTGCCTCGACCACAATTGCTGGCCCCTCCACGGACAAGCGCATGCTAGTGGAGCATCGCAGAGCGCAGGTATCGACCGAATAGCGGTGTATATCACAAATGTCAAAGCCATTCTGACAAAACCTAACCTAACCACACCTAACCGAACGTAACCTAACACAGCTTAACGTTTCTATGCCACTATTCCTGACCTGCCCAGAGCAAAGCACAACAAATTAGAGCAGAGTAGAGCGCAGAAATCCAACGGATAGCAGTGTATAGCACAACGGTCTAAGCTATCCTGTCCTAACCTATCCAAACGTGACATAGCCAAACGCAACATATCCCAGCCTAACGTGCCGACAGCACTAGTGCTGGACAGCCCATACCCAAGCAGAGCATATTAGAGCACAGTAGAGCGCAGAAGACACCTGTATAACTGTGTATGGCACAAAAGTCAAAACTATCCTATCCAAACCTGACCAAACGTGACGTAACCAAACGCACCCTAACATTACATTACGTACAGTAACCAGCATTGCTGGCCTCCCCAGATGCAAGCAGAATATACCGGAGCACAGTAGAGGGCACAAGTCCAACTAATAGCAGTGTATAGCACATAGGTCAAAGCCAACCTAACCAATCACAGCATAACCGTAACTTACGGAACGTAACGTAACTCAGCCATACGTGCCACGGCCACCATTTCTGGCCTCCCCAGAAGAAAGCGGATACCTGTAGAGCAACGTAGAGCGCAAATGTCGAACGAATAGCCGTGTATAGTACAAAAGTCGAAGATATCCAGTCGAAACATGACCTATCCATACCTAACCAAACGTAACATGACACATCCAGTCGTGCCACGGCCGCTACTGCTGTCCTCCACAGGGACTAGCCGTTGCTAGTAGAGTAACTCAGGGCGCAGACACCGACCGATCGGCAGTGTACAGCACAAAGGTCAAGGCCATCGCACCCAAACTTAGCCTAACATACCCTATCCAAACGTAATATAACACAACCAGACGAGCCACGACCGTCATTGCTGGACATCCCAGAGACAAGCAGACGCTAGTGCAGCAATGCAGTGCACAGATACCGACCGCGTAGCAGTTTATAGCACAAAAGTCAAAGTTATCTTGTCCTAACCTAATGAAGCGTAACATAAACTATCGCAAACTAACTCTACCTTGCGTGCCCACACCATTTTTGCTGCCCTCCACAGAGACATGCAGAATATGCTAGAGCACTGTAGAAAGCAGAAATGCTGCGCATTGATGTGTAAAGCAGAAAAGTAGAGGATATCCTAACATAAATTAACCCAACTTAACCCAACCAAGTGTAATCCACTCCAACCTAGCGTGCCTTGCCAAATATTGTAGGGCTCCCCATCGTCGAGCAGGGCATATTAGGGGAAGTACAGCGCTGTGGACCATAGAATGGTCGTGCATAGCAGGAAAATCAGAGATATCCTAACCTAACCGCGGCAAACGTAACCTAAAGAAACGTAACGTAATCCAACCTAACTTCCCGCGGGAACTATTTCTGGAATTCACTGAGCAAAGCAGGGAATAGTGGATAACAGTAGAGCGCTAGGATCCACCGAATAGCAGTGTGTAACACAAGAGTCAAAGCCATTCTTGCCATACGTAACCTAACCTAATCGAACCGAACGTAACCGAACGCACCCTATCGAGCCTCGAGAGCTATTGCTGGATTCGCCACGGACGAGCAGAGCAAAGTAGATCAATGAAGAGCGCAGAAATTCTCCGAATGGCAGTGAATAGCACAAGAGCCTATGCTACCCCACAGTCACCAACCCGAGCGCAACATAGCTCAGACAAACGTTCCGACTCCAATAAAGCTGGCCTCCCATTTTTCGAGCAGAATATACTACAGCGGAGTAGAGCGCAAAAATCCACCGAAGAGCAGTGTATAGCAAAAAAGTCTAAGCTACCCTGTCCTAGCCTAACCTAACCTAACCTACCCTAACCGAACGTTACATAATCAACCTAAACTTGCCACGACCGCTATTGCCGGCATCGACAAGTATTGCGCGCGTTACAGGGGCCCGCCAACTGGCGACCGCGCCGTGCCCCGAGCTAATGCTTTATAACGGCTTCGCGAAAAAGATGTTATTGTACTTTCTAGCGTCGCCGCCGCAGGGGAACGCGTGTGTAGGTGTTGGACACGCGGTTCGGAAAAACCCTGCCCTCACCGTTGAAGTATCATCGGACATGTTGGACCTACCCTTGCGGGAAGCAGCTCACTTGGCCGTGGCTCCGGGTTGTCTAGCAGCCCGCAGCCTCGTTACCAACGGGGGCCACGTGGAGGCGGAGCTGCTAGCTTTCGTTCGGTCTCAGCAGGATGGCGTATACCGATATACCTCCACCGTCCCGGTATCCGTCTCTGGATACCGCCTGCGGTGACGGTCACAGGTGCCTTACCTCTCTTCCCTTGCTGTTGTTTTCCTCCGGTGCTCCTCTTGGTCATCCTGCCTGGCCATCTTCTTCGTATGTCCATGTTGGCTGCTTCCTCCTTAGCAACGGTTGGTCCTGTTCCGGTTGGGTCCTGCTTGAGCCAGCCTTGTGCTCCTTCTTGGTCCTCTGCTTCTAATTCCTTCTTCTTCTTCCACAACGCATCTTCTCCCTCCGCCACCACGATATCAACTTAATGTTGTTCCCTCTATTCTTTTCCGCCATTTCTTCTCCTTGGCGGAGAGTACGTCGCGAGCGAATTTCATAAAGTGACGAAACGCCTTTCTCCACGTGAAGATACGACTTTCGACTGGCTACCTGAATCTGTGGCCGTCGAGTCCTTCTTTCATTTCGCGCTGGCTTTCACCATAGAGTGGGCACTCCTCTATGATGTGCCTCTGCGTTTCTTCTTCTCCGCAGTCGCACAGTTCCGTGTCGCTGCAGCCAAGGTACTTCAGTTAGTATTGAAGTCTCCGTGGCCACTGAGGAACTGTGTCACATAGTGGTCCACATGGATCCATTTATCCTTGACTCTCTCATGGACGCTGCTGAAGTAGGCGTATGTTGTTCGTCCTTCCTCTGTCGCTCGCCAACGCTCCTGCCAAGTGGCCATGGCCTCCTCCCGTAGGCGCCGCTTTGTTTCCATCACGTTCGTGGAACCTTTCCTTTCTGCGTGCATTCGCGCGCGCATCTCAACCACCAGGTCTATTGGCATTTCGCCAGCCATCACTTGTAGAGCCTCTGTTGAAATTGTCCGCTGTGCCTTCGTGACCTGAAGCAAGACCATTCTCTGCGATCTCTCGAGGATCTTCTTTGTCTTCAAGTTCAACAGGTCGCTCCAGCCAGCTGCGGCATACGTGGCGATCGGGACGAAGAGCCCCCTATACAGGGTGGTTAAGGCTCCACGTCGGAGACCCCAGTTCGCCTTGGCCACCTTTGCAAGGCTGTTGAACATTCTTCTGCACTTTTGCGCTGTTTCTTGCACGTGCTTCTCGATCCTCAGGCCACGCTCAAGATGAACGCCCAGGTACTTGATCGATGGGCGCATCCTGATGCGTTTCCCGTTGATGCGTATTGTTGGTCGTCGTTCGGCGTCGAGCTTCCCCTTCACCAACAGAATCTCCGTCTCCTCGGCCTACACTGCTGGCCGCTTGCGGCTGCACTAAGTTGAGACCGCTGTGACCGCTGATTGCCCCTCTCGCCGCAGTTCCTCCCGCGAGTTACCACCGACCAGGATTATTATATCGCCCGCGTACGCGACCGCTTCGCATTGGGTCTCCTCGGGCTCTAGTTGCGCCAGCAAGTCGTCGAAAACTATATTCCAGAGGCTGGGGTCTAGTATCGACACATGCGTGTAACCCATTGTTACGAACTTCTAGACAGATTCGTGCTTCCCTGTCAGCTGGACACACTTGTTCGTGAAGTAGCTTTGCGTCAGCTTGTATAGGTTGTGCGCGCAGTTCCTTCGCTTCAGTTCGTTGAGCACGTTAGGCCACCATACATTATCGAAGGCACCCGATATGTCGAGTGCAATCGCTAAAATGTACTTCCACTCACTCCTCTCATTTACCGCTCCTCGTAGTTTGACAATTGCGTCCTCTGCCGATTTTCCAGGACGGAATCCGAACTGTCGGTCCGATGACAGTATATTATTGTGGAAGAGTGGGGCCATCCTTTTCGCCATTAGTCGCTCCAATAGCTTGCCAATCATTGAGAGCAAGCATATCGGCCTATACGACTTTGGGCTACTTTTGCCTCTGCTCGGTCCTTCGAGAATCGGAAAGACGTTTCCGATTTTCCACCGTTTCGGGAAGAATCCCCACTCCAAACAGGCGTTGACGAGATTCAGTAGCTCTTGGTGAATAGAGCTCCATGCTTCCTGAATTACCTCCGACTCCATTCGGTCGGGGCCAGGGCATTTTCCTCCTATGAGCGGCGCTATCGGGCTGCCCAGTTCCTCGTACCTGAATGGGGGGCTGTCTGCGGTTTCCGGGGCGTTCTTGGAGTCCTCTCGGATTGACTGTTGCCCGGGCGTGTCTTTTTCCACGTCGTCATCTGGAACGAGCGCGGTTATCATCGCCTCTGCCGTGGATCGCCAGCTCGAGGTTTCTCCTTGCAGGCTCAAGCGGGCTCTTACCTCCTTCACAGACAGCTCCATTGGGATGTCGTAGACGATCATCCTGGGCATCGTTTGTGTGGGCGTCCTTGCTTTTAGCCCCATGTTCCTGAGCTTGCTCTGAGTCCTTCAGGAGTGGTTGTTTCTACAACGATTCCGATTCCCTGTGCGCGATGGACCGATTTCACCTGGATCCCCTTTTTCCTGGGGTTCACCAGGGTGAACACTGCCTCCCGAGCTTCTTCACTGGTCCAGATTTCGGCTTCATCTTTGTCCTGCGTGATTATTACCACGTTCCGTGGTGGCTTCACTGCCGTCTCGGGGACTGCCCTACTTGTAATTTTTGTCATATCGGCGAATGTTGCTGGTCCCTTCAATGCAGCCTTTTTAGCTGCCGATTCGAGGCGCTTTGTCGCCACCAATGTCTTATTGACGGCGCAGGATAGCGCCGTCATCGCCGCCTCTGTTGATGCAAGCCTTTCTCCCAGCTTGCCGCAGAGGAAACTATTCGTCATCGTGAGGGCCTCAACGATCTTGCGCATTTCGAGGAAGCTTTCCATCGCCGTTGCGGCGTTCTCTTTCCCGACCTTCTTTGCCGGGTCGAGGCAGAAGGCCAGCATCTTCTCGATTTCGGCGGCGCGTTTTACCATCTCCGATACGGTGCGCGTTGGCAGTATTGCCGGCATTTTCCCGGCTTCCACCTTCTTGATTCTCTGCTCCTCTGGGCGGGGTGCTTCCGGGGTGGCACTCGCCCTGCGCTTACTCGATGGCTTTTCCTCTGTGCTGTTACCTGCCTTGCGGCCGGCAAGGGTGGCCGGGACGTTCGCTCGCGTCAACATGACTGTGGGTTTTTCCAGGTTCCTACCTGGGCCCGGCGTCATAGGTAATAACCTTGTTTACTCCTTCCCTATTTATATTAATTATTTTACAAATACTTCTAGTTTTGCTTGCCCTTATTCCTCGAAACGACTTTAATTTTAATTTTGATTTCTAATTTTGATTTTAATTTCCATTAACTTTAATATTTGTTTTCACCATTTAATACTCTTAATATTTTTAATATTTAATATATTTTATATTTGCCCTTCGCAATATATTTGGATTTTAATTTTAATGCCAATTTTGATTTTAATTATAACTATAATTCCGTCTTTCGTCTTTATTTGATATCTTTATTTCCTCTTTTCATTTATTTTGTTTTTTTAATTTCAGTTTTAATCTTGAGTTTATATTAATTATTAATATTAATAATTATTGTTACTATTGCTATTGTTAATATTGCGAATGTCGATGCCAATGAATTAGATATTGAGTTTATTAAATTTTTGTTTCTTCTATTTTGTGTATTCCGCGCGTTCGTCCGTGACCAGTCCGCTGCAGATAACGGTATACCCTCGGGTACCGTTAGACCGCTCCGCGGCAGTCGTCGGGTACGCTCGACCGACGCTACGGCTCCGTGCTGCGTGACGTCCAAGACGGCCGCCTGTCAGTATTATATACTTAAAGCAATCCTAATTCCACTTGTGGTTCGCTGATCACGGAGATCAATAGCTCAAAATGAGCACACTGCAAGACTACATAAGCACAATTGGAGGGAAGTCCCATCTCTTCCCCGTTCTTGCAAGATCGAAGATCGAGTATCCGGGCGCGTCACCGGCGAGAGGCGGAGACGCCAAAACACCTATCTTCTGCTTTCTCCCTTGAAAATCCTTCCAGCAACACGGAATTCCGGCCACTGGTAGACTTCCACTTCACAATTACTCTGATGTCACCTTCTCGACGAAATCCTCAGATTTAGACACCGAACTTGACTTGAAACACGGAGCGACGTGAAATCGACCGCACTGCTCAAAGCCAGGAAGGCGACCAAGCTGGCATCGACAGAGCAAATCATAGCACGTTTGAGCATAGTGGAACGCAGAAATCAACCGAACAGCAGTGTACAGCCCTAAAGTCTAAGCTATCCTCGCCTAGCTTAACCAAACGTAACATAGCCAAGCGTTATCTATCTGAATCTAACGCGCGGAAACCACCGTTGCTGGCTTCCACAGAGCGAAGCAAGGTATATTATAGCACGCTAGAGCACAGAAATGCACCGGATGGTAGTTTATAGCGCAAAAGGCATAAGTAACGTATCGCAAATAAACAAATCGTGCAATACCAAACGTAATCAAACTCAACCTAACGTGTCGCCACCACTATTGCTGGCCTCCCCAAGCTCTAGCAGATTAGAGTAGAGCACAGCGAAGGGCAGGAATCCAAGGAATATCTGTGTACAGCGCCAAAGTCAAAGCTACATTAATCAGACATTACCTGACCTAGCCCATCCAAACGTAACGTAACTGAAGGTAACGTGCCACGGGCACTATTGCTCACATCCCAGGAATCGTGCAGAGTATTGTAGAACAATGTACAGCGCAGAAATTGACCGAATAGCAGTGTATAGCACAAAATACAAAGATATCCTAACATAATTTGTCCTGACCTAAGCTAACCTAACGAAACGTTGAATAACTAAACCTAACGAGCCGAGATATATATTTCTGGCCACCCAGAGCCTAGTAGAAGATATTAGAGCACAGTAGAGAGCAAAAATCCGCCAAATAGCATTGTACAACACAGAAGCCAAAGCCATCCTAACCATACGTTGTCTAACCTAACCTAGCCAAAGGTAACCGTGCAAAGCGTATCGTGCCACGACCGCTATTGCTGGTCTGCCAAGAGTCGAGCAGAGCATAGTAGATCAATGAAGAGCGCAGAAATCCACCGAATATCAGTGTATAGCATTAAAGTGAAAACTATCCTCTCTTAACGTAACCAACCGTAACATGAACGAACGTAACCTAGCTCAACCTAATATGCGCGACCACTATTGCTGGCCTACGCTGGCTCAAGCGGATCAGGTAAGTGGAGAGTAGAACGCAGAAACGCATAGAATCGCAGTGTATATCAGGATCGACTAAGCTACCCAAAGGTAACCCAAACAAACTGAACATAGCCAAACATAGCATAACTAAACCTAACCCGCCCGGACCGCTATTTCTGCCCACTCCAGAGCAAGGCAGAGCATATTAGAACACAGTAGAGCGTAGAAAACGTCGGTATAGCAGCGCATAGCACAAAAGTCATAGCTACCCTATCTTATCCTACCCAACCGTACCCTTACCAAACGTAGCCCAGCGCAACCTATCGTGCCATGACCACTACTGCTGGCATGCTTATGGCCGAGCATAATATAGCAGTGCACGGTGGAGTACACAAAGCCACCAAACAGCAATGTGTTGCACAGAAGTCGTAGATATCCTGTCCTAACCTAACCAAACGCAACATAACTAACCTAGCGTGCAGATACCACCAATGCTTGCCTCCCCAGAGACAAGCAACGTATACGAGTGGTAGTAGAGCGCAGAAGGCCACCGAACGGCGGTGTACAGTACAAAAGTCAAAGCTGTCCCATCCAAACATAGTCAAACCTTGCCTAACCGAACGAAACGCAGCTCCACCTAACATGCCGCGACCACAATTCCTGGCGTCCCCAGAAACAAGCAGAGTGTGGTAGCGCGCAGTAGAGCGCAGGAGTCCATAGGATGGCAGCGCGTAGCAAAAATGTCGAAGATTCCCTAACCTAACGCAACATAACCTAACCTAACCATACATGTACTAACTGAACACATCATGCTGCTGCCACTATTGCCGCACTCACGACAGTCGGACAGATTACAGTGGAGCAATGTAGAGTGCACGAATCTACCGAAGAGCAGTGTATGCCACATAAGTCTAAGCTGTCCTAATCTAACCTATACAAACGTAACATAACCAAACGTACCCTTACTCAGCCTAACGTGCCGAGACGACTACTGATGGCCTCCTCAAAGCCAAGCAGAGCACGCCAGTGTACAGTTGATCACAGAAATCCATCGTACAACAGTGTATACTACGTAAGTCGAAGCCATCCTAACATAAACCGAACTAACGTAAACCAACCGAACGTAGTATAACTCTCCTTAACGTGCCGAGACCACTATTGCTGGCCTCCACAGAGCCAAGTACAGCATTGTAGAGCAATGTAGTACACTGAAATCGTCAGGATAGCAGTGTGTAGCACAAAGGTCAAAGTTATCATTTCCTAACCTATCCAAACGTAACATAACCAAACGTAGCGTAACTCATCCTAACCTGCCAAGACCACTATTACTGCCCTCCCCAGTGCCACGCAGAACGTATTAGGGCAATGTATCGCGCATAGATACGTCGAACAGCAGTTTATACAACGAAAGGCAATGTTATCCCAACCTTACCTACACTTACATACTCTAACCGAACGTAAAATAAATCAAACTAACGTGCCGAGACCACTATTACTGGCCACCACCGCGCCAAGCAGAAAATATTAGAACGCAGTAGAGCGCAGAAATCGGATGACAGCAGTTTGTAGCACAGAAGCCTAAAATATCCTATCCTCACCTCACCAAACATAACATAACCGAACGAGGCATAACTCAACCTGATGTGCCGTTACCACTGCTTCTCACCTCCCCAGAGCCAACCAGAATATACAAGAGTACAGCAGAGAGCAGAAATCCACCGTGTTGGAGTAAACAGAACAAAGGCCATAGATATCCCCGGAGTCGAGCCGAAAATATTAGGGAACAGTAGAACGCAAAAATCCATAGATTCGCGGTGTGTAGCACAGAAGTTGTAGCTATCGAAAGATAACCCAGGCAATCGTAACCCTACCAAACGTAGCCAAAATTTTCATAACGCGCCGAGACCGCTATTGCTGCGTTCCACAGAGCCTAACAGAGCCCACTTGAGCACAATAGATCGCACAAGCCGTCCTAATGTCAGAGTATCGCACAAAAGTCAAACACATCCTATCGTAACATATCCAAACTTAACATAACCAAACGTGACATGACTCAAGCTAACGTACCGCGACCACCACTGCTGGCCTCCTCAGAGCCGAGCAGAATATAGTGGAGCACTGTCGAGCGCACAGGTCCGCCCGAAGACAGTGTATAGCACAAATGCCAAAGCTACACTTACCGAAAATAGTCTAACCTAAGCTAACCATACGTAACGTTGTTCAACCTAACGTGCAGAGACCAATACTGCTGGCATTCTCAGGGCTAAGCCGAATAAAGGAGGGCGCAGTCGAGCGCAGATACCGTCCGAACAGCAGTGCATAGCACAAAAGACTGGGTACACCTGCCCAAGATTAACCTAACCTGACCCAACAGAAAGTAATCTATCCGAACCTAACGTGCCGTCGCTAGTGTTGCTGGCATCCCAAGATGCAGGCAGAAAATACTAGAACACACGATTTCGCAGAAGCAGTGCACCGCATATAGCAGTGTACAGCACAAAATTCCAAACTATCTGATACTAACATCAGAAGACCTAACATAACCGAAAGTAGCATAGCACAAACTAACGTGCCGAGACCACTATTGCTGGCTTCACAGAGCCAAGCAGGATATATAAGAGCACAACATAGCAGAGAGATCCACCGCATTGCTGTGTACCGCACAAAAGTCAAACATATCTTGACCAAACTTGGTCAAACCTAACCTACCTGAACGTAGTTTAACTCAACACAAAGTGACGAGACAAATATTGCTGGCCTCTCCGGAGATAATCAGAGCATATTTGAGCACAATAGGCCACAGAAATCCGACGAATAGCAGTGAAAGTCACAAAAGGCAAAGTAGCTTGCCCTAACCTAGTCGAACGTAATGTAGCTCAAGTTAACTTGACAAGGCCACTATTGCTGTCCTCCACAGGGGGAAGCAGAATGTACTAGAGTACACAGCCGAGCGCAGAAAGTCACAACATTGCAGTGAATAGCGCAAAAGTCAAAGAAATCCTATCATACCGTGTCCCAGACTGACCTAACGGAACGTAGCATAGCACATCACATCGTGTCGCGACCACTGCTGCAGGCGCCCCAAAGCAAGCACAATATAGTAGAGCAAAGTGGGACACAGGAGTCCACCACACAGTTGTGTATAGTACAAAAATCGAAGCTATCCTCACCAAACTTAACCTAAACTAATCAAACCAAACGTAAACTAACTCAAGCTAACGTGGCTCGACCAGCACTGATCGCACCTCGGAGTCGGGCGTAGTATAGTAGAGCAATTTTGAGCGCCGAAATGCACCGAATAGCAGTGTACAGCACAAAAGTCGAAAAAACCGTAATCAAATCTTCCTATCCTAGCCCAAAGATACGTAGCTTAACTAAGCCCAACGCGCCGAGACCACCATTACTGGCCACCACAGAGCCAAACAGAGCATATTAGATCACACTACAGCGCAGAAACCCTGCGAATAGCAGTGCATAGCACAAAAGCTAAAGTAGCCTATCATAACTTAGCCGAACGTAGCACATCCGAACGTAACTCAACTCAGCCTAACATGATGAGACCACTATTGCTGGCCACCACATAGACAACCAGAATGTGCTAGAGCACAGTAATGCGCAGAGTTCGCCGCATTGCTGTGCAAACCACAAAAGTGGAATGTACCCTAACCTGACCTGACCTAACCTAACATACCCATGCGTTGTGTAACTCAATGTAACGTGATGAGACAAACATTGCTGGAATCCGGAGGGACAAGCAGAATACATTAGGGATCAGTAGAGAGCGGAAATACACCGAAGAACAATGTATAGTACAAATGCCAAAGCTATCGTGTCCTAACCTAACATAACGTAGCATAACCGAGCGTAATCTAACCCATACTATCGCGCCGAGGATAAAACTGCTGGCCTACGCAGAGCCAAGCAGAATGTACTAGATCACAGTAGAGTGCAGGAATCAACCGCATTGCAGTGTATAGCGCATAAGTCAAAGGTGTCCTAACTTAATATGACAACACCTTACCTAACCAAACGTAGCCTACCTCAACATAGCATTCCGCGATCTCTATTAATAGCCGCTGCGGAGCCGGGCAAAGCATATTAGAGCATATTAGAACGCAGAAATCCGCCCAAGAGCTGTGTACAGCACAAAAGTCAAAGTGGTCTATCCTGGCATAGCCAGACGTAACATAACCAAGCGCAACACAAATCATCTTAACATGACGAGACCTCCATTGCTGGCCTCCACAGAGGCAAGCCGCATGTAATAGGGAGCAGCAGTGCGCAGAGATCCGCCGCATGGTAATGATTAGCATAAAAGCCGTAATAATCCTAGCATAACCTGACCCATGTTAACCCAACCAAGCGTAGCATTGCTCATGAAAACCGTCCTCGACTGCTGCTTCTGGCATACCCGGAGGCAAGCAGAATATCGTAGAACCACTGTAGATCACAGACATCCGCCGAAAAGCAGTGTACATCACGAAAATCATAGCCATCCTATCCAAATTTTACCAGCCTACCCGAGTGTAACGAAACCTATCTGAAGCTAACGTGCCTCGACCACTAATGCACGCCTCCCCTGGGACGAGCGGAGTGTAGGAGAGCAACGTAGAACGCAGATATCCACCGAGTAGCAGCATATAGCACAAAAGTCATAGAAATCCTGACCAAGCGTTCCTAACCTAACCTAACGAAACGAAACCTAACTCAGGCTAACGTGCCGGGACCGCACTTACTGGCCACTCCAGTGGCAAGCGGGTCATATTCCAGCACAGTAGAGAGCAAGAATCAACCGAAAAGCAGTGAACGGCACAAAAGTATGATATATTCAGACCGTACCTGGCCAAACGTGACATAAGCAAACGTAGCATAACCCAACCTATCGTGCCCAGAAAAATATTGATGGCGTCCATAGAGCCAAGCAGAGTATACCAGGGCACACTAGGGCGCAGAAATCCACCGCATTGTTGTGTATAACGGAAAAGGCAGATATACCCTGACTTAACCTGACCAAAACTAACCTATCCAAACGTAGCGTATCTCAACGTAACGTGCCACGGTCACTACTCCTGGCATCCCCATAGTCAAGCAGATTGTAGTAGAACACAGTGGATTACAGATATCCACCGAATAATAGTGTATAGCACGAAAGATAGTGATATCCTTACCGAACTTGTCACAGCCTAACCTAAGCGAACGTAACATAGCTCAACCTAACCTGCCTCTGCCACTATTGCTCGCTTCCACAGAGTCGACCAGATTATTGTAGAGCAACGTAGAGTGCAGAAATCCACCGAATAGCCGTGTACATCGCAAAAGTGGAAGTTATCCTAACCAAACCTGATAGTGCCTAATCAAAACAGACGTAGCGTATCTCAGCATAACGTGATGCGACCACTGCTGCCGGCATCGCCGAGCAAAGCAGAATAAGGTAGAGCACTGTAGATCACAGATATCCAACGAATAACGGTGTACAGCACGAAAGTCAAAGTAATTCTAAACAAACCTTCCTTATCTACCCTAACGAAGCGTAGCTATCTCAATCTAACGAGCCGAGGCAACTATTTCTGGCCACCGCGGAGCCAAGCAGAAAATATTAGAACGCAGTAGAACGCAGAACTCGTAGGATAGCAGTGTGCAGCACAGAAGCCTGAGGTATCGTATCCTAACCTCATCAACACAACCAAATGCGGCGTAACACAGCTTATCGTGCCGAGATCACTATTTCTGGCCTCGCCAGAGCCAAGCAGAGTATAGTAGAGCACAGCAGAGCGCAGAAGTCCACCGCATTGCTGTGTACCGCACAAGAGTCAAACATATCCTGACCAAACATGACCCAACCTAACCTATCCGAACGTAGTTCAACTCAAAATACAGTGACGAGAACAATATTGCTGGCCTCTCCGGAGCCAGCCGGACCATATTGGAGCAAAATAGAGAACAGAAATCCACCAAATAGCAGTGAAAGTCACAAAAGACGAAGAAGCGTGACCTAACCTAGCCGAACGTAATATAGCTCAAGCTAACTTGACAGGACCACTTTTCCTGCCCTCCACAGAGGGAAGCAGAATGCACTAGAGCAGAGTCGAGCGCAGAAAGCCACCCCATTTCAGTGAATAGCGCAAAAGACGAAGATATCGTATAATGACGTGAACCAGAATGACCTAACGGAACGAAGCGTAGCACATCACATTGTGCCGCGACCACTGCTGCAGGCGCTCAAAAGCAAGCACAATATAGTAGAGCACAGGAGGACACAGGATACTACGACGTAATAGTGCATGGAATGAAAGTCAAAGCTATCTTCGCCAAACTTAACCTAAAATAATCAAACCGAACGTAACCTAACTCAAACTAACGTGGCATTAATACCCTGCTCGCTCCCCAGAGTTGAGCGTAGTATAGTAGAGCAATGTAGAGCTCGGGAATGCTCCGAATAGCAGCGTATAGCTCAAAAGTCGGAGGACCCCTAATCAAATATTCCTAACCTAACCCAAAAATGCGTAGCACACATAAACCTAACGCGCCGAGGCCACTATTACTGGCCACCACTGATCCAATCGGAGCATATTCGAACGCAGAAGAGGGGAGAGATAATACGAATATCAGTGTATAGAACAAAAGTCAGAGTAGCCTATCCTAACCTTGTCCAGCTTAACACACACAAACGAAACATAACTAAACCGGACATGACAAGACCGCCATAGCTGGACTACACTGAGCCAAGCAGAAATACCACAGAACACTAGTGTGCAGAAATCCGCCGAACGACAGTGTGTAGCACGAAGGACAAAGCTATCCTTACCGAACTTAGCCTGACATAGGCTAACCGACCGTAACATCACGCAACCTATCGTGCCGAGCCCAGTTTTGATGCCATTCACAGGGCTAAGCAGAAAACGTTAGGAAGCAGTAGTTCGCAGAAATGCGCGGATAGCAGTGTATAGCACAAGTGTCTACAGTGTCCTATCCTAACCTATCCACACGTAACACAACCGAACGTGGCGTAGCTCAATCTTGCGTGCCGAGACCATTATTACTGGCTGTCACATGGGCAAGCAGACCATACTAGAGCACACTAGAGCGTAGAAATCCGCCGCATTGCAGTGTATAGCAGAAGAGTCAAACATATCCTTACCCAAATTGATCTAACGTAACCTATACAGACGTAGTATAACTCAGCGTAGCGTGACGAAAACCACATTGCCGGCCTCTGCAGAGACGATTAAAGCATATTAGAGCACACGAGATAGCAGAAATCCACCGAATAGCTGTGAAAAACACAAAAGTCAACGTAGCCTATCTTAACCTAGTCAAACGTAGCATACCCAAACGTACAATAGATCAACCTAACATGACGAGACAATCATTGCTGGCCTCCACAGAGGCAAGGAGAATGTACTACAGCACTGTAGTGCGCAGAAATCCACGGATAGCAGTTTATAGCACAAAAGTCAAGGCTATCGTATCCTAACCTAACCAAACGTGACATAACCGAACGTATCCTAACACATGCTATCGTGCGGAGGACACTACTGCCCGCCTCCACTGAGGCGAGCGGAGTATATTAGTGCAATGTAGAGCGCACGAATCCACCGTTGAGCAGTGCATAGTACAATAGTTGAAGACACCCTAACATAACCTGACCTATACCTTAACCTAGCCAAACGTAGCATAACTCAAAATAACGTGCCCTGAACACAGCTGCTGCCATCCTCGGAGCCAAGTAGAATGCAGCAGAGCACTGAAGATTACAGGATCCCACCCAAAAGCAGTATATAGCACGAAAGTCAAAGTCACACTTACCAAACTTAACATGACCTCACCCAACACAACGTGCCAAGGCCTCTATTGCTCCACTTCCCAGAGTCGAGCAGCGAATAGTAGAGTAACGTAGAGCGCATAGATCCACCGAATAGCAGCGTGTAGCACAAAAGACGGAGAAAACCTAACCAGTCCTTCCTAAACTAGCCTAACGTGACGTAGCTTGACTCAACCTGACGTGCCGGAGCAACTACTTCTGGCCACCACAGAGCCAAGCCGAACACATTAGAGCCCAGTGGAGGGTAGGGAACCACCAACTAGCAGGGTATGGCACAAAAGTGTAAGCAATTCTTTCCTAACATGTCCAAACGTGTCATAAGCAAACGTAGCATAACTAAACCTAACGCGCCGGGACTACAATTGCTGGCCTCCCCAGAGCCAAGCAGAATATACCGGAGCACAGCACAGCGCAGAAATCCACCGAATAGCAGTGTACAGCACAAAAATTAAAGCAATCCTTAAGGAACTTAGCCGTACACGTACCTCACCGAACGTAACTTGACACATCGTGACGTGCAGAGGCCACTATTGCCGGCTTTCCCAGAGTAAAGCTGAAAGCATTAGAGCACTGTATGGCACAGCAATCAAACCAATGGCAGACCAAGACACTAAAGTCAAAGTTATCCCCTCCTAACCTAGCCAGTAGTAACATAATCAAGCGCAACCTAACTCAACATATCGCTCCGCGACCGCTATTGCTGGCCATCACAGAGTCTAGCAGGACACATTAGTGGAGAGTAGAACGCAGAAATCCATAGAATCGCAGTGTATATAAAAAAAGTCAAAGCTAACCAAGCCTAACCCGGTCAAACACAGCATAACTAAACATTGCTTATCTCAACTTAACGTGCCTAGACCCTTATTGCTGCCCTCCCCAGAGCTAAGCAGGTCATACTAGGGCACAGTATAGAGCAGATATCCACAGAATAGCGGTGTGCATCGCGAAAGCTACATGTACCCTGACTAAATATAGCCAGACCCAACCTAAACGAACGTAACCTGATTCAACAAAACGTGCAGAGGCCACGATTGCTGGCATCCCCAGAGCCAAGCAGGTCACCCTAGATCAGTGTAGGGCGCAGAAATCCCCCTAAGGGCAGGCTATAGCACTGAGGTCTAGGATACCTCTCCTAAACTAACCAATCGTAAGGTAACCAAACGTACCCTATCTCAACATAACGGGCCGCGACCACTATTGCTGGCCCACCCAAAGTCAAGCGGAACACGTTAGTAGTGAGTAGAACGCAGAAATCCGTACGACCGCAGTGTATATCTGAAAATTCGAAGTAAACCAAGCCTAACCCAAACCAACAGAACATTACCAAACATAGCCTGACACAACTTAACGTGCAGAGACCGCTATTGTTGCCCCCCTCCCCCCCAAACGGAGCAAAGCAGGTCTTACTAGATCACAGTAGAGCGCGGAAATTCACCGAAAGGCTGTGTACAGCACAAAGGTTAAAGCTACCCCGATCAAACTGGGTCTGACAGAACCGAAACGAACGTAAACCGCCACATCGTTACGTGCAGACGACACTGTTGCTGGCCACCCTCGAGACAAGCAGAATGTAGTAGAGCACAGTAGATCACAGGAATCCAACGAAGAGCTATGTAAAGCACAGAAGTCGAAGCTGCGCCTCCTAACCTAGCCAAACGTAACATATACAAACGAAACCTACCCTACCTAACGTGCCGAGACCACTTTTGCTGGCATCCCCAGGGTCAAGCTGAATATACTAGGGCACATTGGAGCGTAGAAATTTACCGAATATCAGTGAAGAGCACATAGGTCAGAGTAGCCTATCCCAACCTAGCCAAACGTAACGGCACCAAACGGAGCATGACTCAACCCAACGTGACCTGACCACTATTGGTGTCCTCCACAGAGACGAGCAGAAGGTACCAGGGCACAGTAGAGCTTAGAAATCCACTGTATAGCAGTGAATGGCACTAAGGCCGTAGATATTCTCTTGTAACCTGATCTAACCTAACCTAACCGAACGTAGCATAACTCAACATGACGTGACGCGGCCACTGCTCCTGGCCGCCCAAAAGCCAAGCAGAGTGCAGTAGAGTAGAGCAGATCACAAGAACCCAAGGAATATCAGTGTGAAGCACAAATGTCAAAGTAGCCAATCCTAACCTAGCCAAACGTGACGTATGCAAACGTAACCTAACTAAACCTAACATGACGAGGCAGCTATTGTTGACCCCCACAGGAACAAGTAGACTGCACTAGAACACAGCAGATAGCAAAAATCCTCCGCATTGCAGTTAATAGCAGAAAGGTGGAAGATACCCTGGCCTAACCTGACTTAACCTAACGTAACCAAACGTAGCGTTACACAACAGAGCGTGCCGCGACCTCTGCTGCGGCCCTCCGCAGAGGCAAGCAGAATTCAGTCGATCACAGTAGATCATAGGAACCCGCCGTATGATAGTGTATTGCACGAAAGTCTGTGCCATCCTGGTCAACAAAAGCCTAACATGAACTAATCAAACGTAGCCTAACTCAACATAACATGCCGCGGCTGTTCCTGGACACCGCAGGGCCAAGTAGAATATACTAGGGCAGAGTCGATTGCAGAAATCCTGCGAAAAGCTGTGTACTGCACGAAAGTCGCAGATAATCTGACCGAGCTCGACACAACCTAACCTAACCAAACGTAACACAAGGCAACCTAACGAACAGCATTGCTGGCCTCGGCAGGGCGAAGCAGCATGTACTAGAGCAGGGCAGAGCGCAGAAATGCAGCACACTGCAGTGAATAGCACAGAAGCCGTAGACATCGTAGCATAACCTGTCCTTACCTAACCTAACCAAACGTAGAACAACAAAACGTAACTAGCAAAGAACTCTATTGCCGGCCTCCACATCGCCAAGTAGTGTAATTTAGAAGAGTGCAGAGCGCGGAGGACCATAGTATGGCTGTGTATATAGCACGAAAGTCAAAGACACCCTATCCTTACCCAAACAAACCTAACATAACCAAACGTAGACTAATTCAAACTAATGCGCCACGGTCACCATTTCTGGCATTCCCAGATCAAAGCAAGGTATACTAGATCGCAGTAGAGCGCAGAAATCCACAGAATAGCAGTGTATTGCACAAAAGTCAGAGCTATCCTCTCCTAACCTAACCAAATGTAAAACAAGCGGACGTTACGAAGCGCAACCTGACGTGCCACGACCGCTATTGCTGGCATTACATGAGCTAAGTAAAGTCAGAAGGGCAATGTAGGGCGCAGAAATCTTCCGAATTGCTGTGTATAGCACAAAAGTCGAAACCATCCTAACCAAACGTGGCCATACCTAACGTAACCAAACGTAACATAACTCAACCTACCGTGCCGAGAGCACTATTCCAGGCGCCCACAGTGACAAACAGATTAGAGCAGAGCTCAGTATAGGTCAGGAATCCACCGAATAACAGTGTAGAGCACGAAGGTCAAAGCGATCCTGACCAAGCATATCCTAATCTAATATAACCAAACGCATCCTAACACAACCTAACGTGCCACGTCCACTATTTCAGCCCTTGCGAGTGTCAAGCAGAGCAGAGTGGGGCAAACAGAGCGCAGAGATCCACAGAATGGCAGTGAATAGCGCAAATGTAAAATCCATCACCTCCAAACATAACCAATCGTGACATAACCGATCGTAACTTAACACAAGGTAACGTGCCGAGAACACGTTCCCTGTCCTCCCCAAAGCCGAGCAGAGAGCGTTAGATCGCGGTAGAGCGCAGAAATCCACCGAATTGCAGTACATAGCGCAAAAGTCGAAGCTATCCCATCCTTACCTAACAAAACCTCACCTAACCAAACGTAATCTGACGCAATCGTACGTGCGCCACCACTATTCCTGGTGTCCCAAGTGCCAAGCGCAACATATTAGAGGAGAGTAGGGCGCAGAAATCCATAGACTCGGAGTGTACAGCAGAAAAGACGAAGATATCCAAACCTAACCCAAAAGAACATGACCTAATCTAATGTGACCTAACTCAACCTTACGTGCCACGACCGCTTTTGCAAGCACTCCCGGAATAGAGCAGGGTATAGTAGAGCAATGTAGGGCGCAGGAGTCCACAAAACAGCAGTCTAGAGCTCAAAAGTCAAAGCTATCCTTTCCTAATATATCCAAACGTAATGTAGTTAAACGTATCTTAACTAAACCGGACGTGCGGCGACCTGTATTGCTGACTTCCACAGAGCCAAGCAGAGCATATTAGAGGAGAGAGGAGCGCAGAGATCCGCAGAATCGTAGTGTATAACAGAAAAGTCCTAGCTATGCGAAGATAACCTATGCCAACATAACGTAACGAAACGAATCCTATCGTAACTCAATGTGCCGAGAACATAATTACTGGCTTCCCGAGGGCCAAGCAGCATATACTAGAGCACAGTAGAGCGCAGAAGCCAACCGCATTCCAGTGTACTGCACAGAAGTCGAAGCTATCCTAACCTAACCCAGACATGGCTAACCAAGGCAAACGGAACTTAACTGAACCTAGCACACCGCGGCCAATATTTTCGGCCTCTGCAGGGAAAAGCGGAGCACGCTTGATCAGAGTAGGGCGCCGAAATCCACCGAATATCAGCGTGCAGCACAGAAGTCAAAGCTACCCTGTCCTATCCCAAACGAACATAATCTGACCAAACGTTGCATAATTAAGCCTGACGTGCCGATACCGCTATTGCTGTGCTTTCCAGAGCCAACCTGAACATTTTATCGCGCAGTAGAGTGCAGACATCGGCCGCAAAGTAGTGTATAGCACAAAAGTTGAAGCAACCCTCTCCTAACCTAGCCAATCGCAACATGCCCAAACATAACCTAACAAGACCCAACGACCAGCGAACATTATTGCTGGCCTCCCCACAGTCGAGCATAGTAGAGTAGGGCACTGTAGGGCGCAGAAAGCCACCGATCAGCAGTCTATGCCAAGAAAGTCAAAGCGATCCGAACCTAACACAAACAAGCATTCCTTAACCAAAAGCAGGATAACAAAACCTAATGCGCTGGCAACTGTATTGCTGGCCACCCCAGAGTCAAGTAGGACATACTAGATCACAGTAGAACGAGGAAATTCACCGAAAGGCTGTGTGCAGCACAAATGTTAAATCTACCCCGACCAAACTGGACCTGACAGAACCGAAACGAACGTAAACTGACACATCGTGGCGCTCAGACCCCACTATTCCTGGCCTTCCCTGAGCCAAGCTGAGAGCATGAGAGCACTGAATGGCAAAGGGATCAAACTAATGGCAGACTGTGGCACTAAAGTCAAAGCCATCCTCTCCTAACCTAGCCAGTGTTGACATAGCCAAGCGCAAACTTACTCAACATAACGCGCATTGACCGTTATTGCTGTCCATTCCGGAGTCAAGCAGAGCACATTAGTGGAGAGTGGGGCGCAGAAGTCCATAGAATCGCAGAGTATATCAGAAAAGCATAAGCTATCCAAACCTAACCGAAGCCAACGGAACATACCCAAACATGACCTAAATCAACCTAACGTGCCGAGACCGCGAATGCTGCCATCCCCACATCCAAGCAGGACATACTAGAGCACAGTGCAGCGCAGAAATACCCCCTATAGCAGTATACAGCACATGAGTTGATGCTATCCTGACAAAACATATCCTAGCTCAACCCACCGGACGTAACCTGAATCAACGTAACGCGCAGTGACCTCTGTTGCTGGCCTTCCCAGAGCAAAGCCGAAAGGATTAGAGCACTGTATTGAGCAGAAATCCAACTAATAGCAGATTATAGCACTACGGTCGAAGCTATCCTCTCCTAACATATCCAACAGTAACACAACCAAACGTATCCCAGGTCAACCTAAATAGCCGCGGCCACTATTACTGGCTTCCACAGAACAAAGCAGTGCACATTAGTGGAGTGTACAACGCAGAAATCCTTAGAAATGCAGTGTATATCAGAAAAGTCAAAGATGCAACAGCCCAACCAAGACCAACAGAACATTTCCGAACAGAGCATTTGTCAAACCTACGTGACGATACCGATATTGTTGCTCTCCCCAGAGACAAACAGGATATACTAGAGCAGAGTAGAGCGCAGGAATCCACCGAGTAGCAGTGAACAGCACAAAAGTTAAAGATATCCTGACCAAACTTAACCTGACCCATGATTAGCGAACGTAACCTGACCCATCATAACGTGCCGAGAACGCTATTGCTGTCCTTGCCAGAGCCGAGCTGAAAGCACTAGAGCACAGTATGGCGAAGAAATCCACACAGCAACAGACTATAGCACTAAAGTCAAAGCTACCCTATCCTAACCTAACCAATCGTAACATAACCAAACGTAACCTAACCCAACCTAACGTCCATCGACCACTTTGCTGGCCACAACAGAGCCAAGCAGAACACGTTGGTGGATAGTAGGACGCAGAAATACATAGAATCGCAGTGCATATCGGAAATATCAGAGTTACCAAGACATGACCTAGACCAACACAACATAAACAAACGTAGCCTAACTCAACCTAACGTGCCCAGACCGCCACTGCTGCCCTCCCCAAATCCAAGCAGGACACACTAGAGCGCAGTAGGGCGCAGAAATCCACACAATAGCAGTGTACAGCTCAAAAGTTGTCACCACCATTACCAAACTTAACCTAACACAGCCTAACCGAACGTAAGCTGTCTCATCGTGACGTGCCGAGACCACCGTTGCTGTCCTTGTCAGAGCCAAGCTGAAAGCATTAGAGCACTCTGTGGCACAGGAATCAAACTAATGGTAGACTCTGGTACTAAAGTCAAAGTTATCCTCTCCTAATCTAGCCAGATGTAACATAACCAAGCGCAAACTAACTCAACATATCGCGCCGCGACCGCTATTGCTGGCTATCCCGGAGTCCAGCAGAACACACTGGTGGAGGGTAGAGTGCAGAAATCCATAGAACCGCAGCGTACGTCGGAAAAGTCAAAGCTATCAAAGCCTAACCCATACCAGCAGAACATAAACAAACATAGCATAACTCAACCTAACGTGCCGAGACTGCCATTGATGCCCTTTCCAGAGACAAGCAGGTCATACTAGAGCACAGAAGAGTGCAGAGATCCACCGAATAGCAGTGTACAGCACAAAAGGTAAAGCTACCCTGGCCAAGCATGGCCTGAACCCAGAGCCATGCAGAATATACCACAGCACAGTAGAGCGCATATATCCACCGCAATGAAGTGTATAGCACAGAAGTCAAACATGTACTAACCTAACCTGACATAACCTAACATATACAAACGTAGTGTAACTCAACGTAACGTGTTGAGGCATATATTGCAGGAGCCACAGAGCCACGCAGAATATATTAAAGAACAGTAGAAAGCAGAAATCCACCGAATAGCAAGGTATAGCACAATAGTCACGGCTATCGCATCCTAACTTAAGCAAACGTAACATACCCAAACGTAACCTAGCTCAACCTAACATGACGAGAACACTGTTGCTGGACACCGCAGAGCAAAGCAGAACATATTGGAGCACAGTGGAGGGTGGAAATCCACCGAATAGCAGTGTATGACACAAACGTCTAAACAACCCTGTCCGAATCTCACCAAACGTGGCATAAACAGACGCATGGCAGCTGAACCTATCGTACCGGGACCGCTATTTCTTTCCACGCTGGTGCCAAGCAGAAGGTATTAGAGCACAGTAGAGCGCATAGACCCACGGCGTAACAGTGTACAGCACAAAAGTCAAACATCCCGACCTAAGCTGACCTAACCTAACCAAACCGAACGTAGTGTAACATAACGTAGCGTGACGAGACCACTATTACTTGCCTCCACGGAGCCAAGCAGAAGATATCAGAGCACAGTAGGTGGCAGAAATCCACCCAATATGGCATAAAAGTCTAAACTACCCTGTCCGAACCTCACCAAACGTGGCATAAACAGACGTATCGTAAATCAACCTAACGTGCTGAGACAGCTATTTCTTGCCACCCTTGTGCCAAGCACAAAATACTAGAGCACAGTAGAGCGCACAGAACCGCGGCATTGCAGTGTATAGCACATAAGTCAAAAATACCCTAACCTAACATCACCCAACCTAACCTAACCGAACATAGTCTAACTCAACATAACGTGACGCGACCGCTATTGATGGAAACTGTGTAGCCAAGCAAAACATATTTGAGCACATTAGAGCGCAGGCATCCAACGAATAGCAGTATACAGCACAAAAGTCAATGAAGTGTATCCTAATCTATCCAAACGTAACGTGTCTATACGTAACATAAGCCAACCGAAAATGATGAGACCACTATTGCTGGTCTACACGGCGCCAAGCAGAACGTACTAGAGCTCCGTAGAACGCAGATATCCACCTCACTGCAGTGCAAAGTACAAAAGTGGAACATACCCTAACCTAACCTGACATAGCCTGACCTACCCGAACGTTGTGTAACTAACCACAGCGTGACGAGGCTGATATTGCTGGCCTACCCATATCCAGGCAGAACGTGTTATGACAGTAGAAAGCTGAAATCCTCCGAACAGCAGTGTATAGCACAAAAGTCAAGGCTGTCGTGTACTGACCTAGGTAAAGGTAACATAATCATACGTAACTTTACGCAACCCAACCCGCCGAGACCGCTATTGCTGGCCTCGCCAGAGCCAAGCTGAATATACTAGAGCAGAATAGAGCACAGAAATCCGCCGGATTCCACTGTATAGCTTAAAGTCAAAGCCAATCCCACCCTAACATTAATAATCGTAACACAACCAAACGTATCATATCTCAACATAAAGCACTGCGACCACTATTTCTGGTCTCCCCAGAACCAAGCAGAATATCCTGAAGCACAGTAGAGCGCAGAAGTCAACCGCCTTGCAGCGCAAAGCACAAAAGTGAAAGATGCCCTAGCCTGGCCAGGCCTAACCTGACCTATACAAACGATGAGTAACTCAACCTAAGGCGCCGTGATCACGATTGCTGGCCTCAACAGATCCAATCAGAATACAGCAGAGCACAGTACAGCGCAAAAATGCGCCGCACTACAGTCTAACGCATAAATGGCAAAGACACACCAACACAACCTGGCCTACCCCAGCCTAACGCCACGTAGCCTTACACAACATAACGTGCTGATACCACTATTGCTTCCTTTCCCAGAGCCGGGGTGATCATATTAGAGCGCACCAGAGTGCAGGAATCCGCCGAATGGCGGTGCATAGCTCAATGGTGAAAGCTATCCTCTCCTAAACTAAAAGATTGTAACCTAAACGAATGTGACAAAACCCAACCTAACGTGCCGAGACAACTACTGCTGGCCTCCCCATCGCCAAGCAGAACATATTAGAGGAGAGTGGAGCGCAGTAGTCAATAGGATGGCAGTGTATAGCAGAAAGGTCAAAGTTATCAGCACCTAACCCATGCGAACGTAACATACCCAAACGTAGCCTAATACATGCTAACGTGCCGAGACCATTATTACTGTCTTCCCTAGGGTAGAGTAGAGTATAGCAAAGCTATGTAGAGCATAGAAATCCTCCGAATAGCAGTGTATAATGCAGAAGTCGCAGTTTCGCAATCCTAACGTTACAAAACGAAACAAAGCCAGACGAACGTAGCATAGCCTAACGCGCTTACACCACGATTGCTGACCGTACGAGTGTCGAGCAGGGTGCAGTAGAGCAACTTGGAGGGCAGGAATCCACCGATTAGCAGCGTAAAGTACAAAAGACAAAGCTACCCTCACCTAACGTCACAAAACTTACCATGACCATACACAAAATAACGCAGCCTAACGTGCCGCGGCCAATTCTTCTGACCCCCACATTTTCAAGCATAGGAAATGAGATCACAAGAAATCGCAGAATTCCACCGAAAAGGAGTATATAGCACAAATTTCAAAGCAATCCTAACCAAGCCATGCATATCTCAACCTATGCAAACGTAGAATAACTAAACTTAACGAGCCGAGACCTCTATTGCTGGCATTGACCGAGCCCAGCAGGACATTACTGCACAGTAGAGGACAGAAATCCACCGAACAGCAGTGTATAGCACAAAAGCAAGAGGCGTCCCAGCAAAACCTAACCTAACCTTACATGACCAAGCGTTATCTAACACATCCTCTCGAGCCACGACCGCCATTGCTGGCCTCCCGTGATCAAGTAGGGTATAGAGGAGCTATGTAGTGCGCAAACATCCACCGAATAGCAGTGTATAGCACAATAATCAAAATTACCCTACTCTTGCCTAGCCAAACTTAGCAAAACCAAACGAATCTGAACACAACCTAACATGCATAGGCCACTATTGCCGGCCTCCCCATCGCCAAGCGGCACATATTAGAGGAAAGTGGGGGCCGATGTCAATAGAATGGCAGTGTGTAGCAGAAAGGTGAAAGGTATCGAAACCTAACCCATGCTAGCGTAACATAGCCAATCGTGACAAAACTCAACCAAACGTGACGCCACCCATATTTATGGCCTCCACAGAGAAAAGCAGAACATACTAGAGGAGAGTAAGGCGCAGAAATCCATAGAATCGCAGTGTACAAGAGAAAAGTCAAAAATATCCACGCCGAACCCAAACTAACGTAACCTAACCTAACGTAGCCAAGCTCAACGGATCCTGTCGCGACCACCATTTATGGCCTCCCCAATGTCTAGCAGATTAGAGTAGTGCTCAGTGGAGGGCAGGAATCCACCGAATTGCAGTGTACAGAACTATGTACTTAGCTACCCTAAACAAATTTATCCTAACCGAACCTATCCAAACGTAACCTAGCTAGACCTAACGTGCTACTGCCACAATTGCTCGCATCCCGAGAGTCGAGCAGAGTATATTAGAGCAGCGTAAAGCGCGGAAATGCAGCGGATAGCCGTGTATACCGCAGAAATCTAAGTAGCCTATCCTAACCTAGCCAAACGTAATATATCCATACGTAACTGATATTCAACAAGATTGACGGGACAACCACTGCTGGCCTCCACAGATACAGGCAGAATGTACTAGGGCACAGTAGAGCGCAGAAATCCACCGCATTGCAGTGCAAAGCACAAAAGTGAAGGATACCCAAACATAACCTGCCCTAACCTTACCTATCTGAACGTAGTATAACTCAATATAACGTGATGAGACAAATATTTCTGGGATCCCCAGATTCAAGCGGAACATTTTAAAGTGCAGTTGAAAGCAGATAGATGTCAAGGCTGCGGCAAACCTAGACTAACCAAACATAGCCTAACTCAGTATAACCTGCCGCGAACTCCATTAATGGCCTCCTTGGGTCCAAGCAAAGCATGTTAGAACACATTAGAGCGCAGAAACCCGACGAATAGCAGTGTATAACGCAAAAGTTAGAGTAACCTGTCCTAAGCTAGCCAAACGTAACACATACAAACATAACATAAATATAAAGGACACGATGGAACCATAACTTCTTGCCTCCACAGAGACAAGCGGAATGCACTTTAGCACAGTAGAGAGCAGGAATCAACCGCATTGAAGTGAATAACACAAGAGCCGAAGATATCCTAACCTAACCTTACCTAACCTTACCTTATCAAACGCAGAATAGCTCAACGTAACGTGCCGAGAACACTTCTTCTGGCCTCCACAGAGTCAAGCAGAATGTTGTAGAGCTGAGTAGATCACAGATATCCGCCGAAAAACACTATATGGCACGAATGTCAGAGCTGTCTCAGACAATAATTGGCAAACCTAACTTGACCAATCATAACATAGCTCAAACTAACTTGCCATGGCTACAACTTCTAGCCTCACCAGAGTAGAGCGGAGTATAGTAGAGGAATGTACAGCGCGAAAATGCACCGAATATCAGTGTATACCGCAAAGGTCAAAGAAATCCTGACCAAACCTTCCTTACCTGACCCAAACAACCGTAATATAGCTCAATCTAACATGCCGCGACCACTACTGAAGGCCTCCCCAGAGCCGGCAGAGTAAACTAGAACACAGTAGAGCGCAGAAATTCACTGCATTGCAGTGTATGGCCATAAAGTCAAAGATATCCAAACCTTACATGACCTAACGTAACCAAACCAGTCGTAGCACATCTCAACGTATTTTTCTGCCCCTCCAGAGGCAAACGCAACATGCTAGAGCATACTAGAGCGCACAAATCCACCGAAAATCAGTGTATTGCACATAAGTCAAAGCAACCCTTGCCTAATATATACAACCATAACGTAGCCAAGCGTAGCATAACTAATCCTAACGGACCGCGACCACTATTGCTGGCCACCCTAGAGCCAAGCAGAAAATATTGGAACACTGTAGATCGCAGAAATCCGTGGATAGCAGTGTACAGCACAAAAATATAACATACTCCAGTCCAAACTGACCGATCCTAGCCTATCCAAACGTAGTGTAGCTCAACATATTGTGGCGAGGCCAATGTTGCTGGCCAACCCAGTGCAAGGCAGCACACGCTAGAACATTGTAGAGCCGAGAAATCCACACAGTAGCAGTGTATAGCCCAAAAGTCAATGCAAGGCCCTCATAGCCTTACCAATCGTAACGTAACCAAAACTAACACGACTTAGTCTAACGTTACGCGACCACTATTGCTGGCCTCCCCAGAGTAGAGCGGAGTATAGTAGAGCAATGTTGAGCGTGGAAATCTATGGAGTAGCAGTGCATAGCAAAAAGTCGAAGCTACCCTCTTCTAACCAATCCAAATGCAATAAGACCAAACGAAACTTGACCGAACGTGAAGTGCCGAGGCCATTATCACCAGAATCTCCAGCTCCAAGCAGAATACACTAGAGCACAGTAGAGCGCAGAAATCCACCGAATAACAGTGTATAGCGCGAAAGACAAAGCTATCTGAACCAAACTATGCATAACCTGTCATAACCAAACATAACCTAGCTCAAGCTAGTTTGCAACGACCACGAATGCTCGACTCCTCAGAGTCGTGCTGAATATAGTATAGCAATGTAGAGTACAGAAATTCACGGAAGTGCAGTGTATACCAAAAAAGTCGAAGAAGTCCTAACCAAGACTTCCTAGCCTACCACAAGGAACGTAACATAGCTCAACCCAACGTTCCGAGACCTCCATTAGTGACCACCGCTGTGCCGAGCAGGACGTATTAGATAGCAGTAGAGCGCAGATATCTACCGAATAGCGACGAAGGGCACAAAAGCTTAAGCAATTCTCTCCTAACCAAACCAAACGTAACATACAAAGACGTAGCATAGCCTAATCTAACGTGCCGAGACCACGATTGGCGGCCTCCTCAGATGAAAGCAGAATATACTAGAGCACCGCGAAGCGCAGAAATCCACCGCACTGCAGTGTATAGCACAGGGTCAGACGTAACCTTATCTAACTTGACCCTACCTAATCTATTCAAAAGGAGTGTAATTAAGCATGACGTTACGAGAACAATACTTCTGGCCACCGCAGAGCCAAGCAGAGCATACTAGGGCGCATAAGAGCGCAGAAATCCACCGAATAGCAGTGAGTAGCACAAAAGTCAAAGCAATCCTATCCTAATGTATCCAATCTTGAAATCGCCATTCGTAGCACTACACGAACTTACGCACGGAGACGACAATTGCTGGTCTCCCCACAGTCGAGCAGAACTTTCTAGAGGACAGTAGAGCGCAGGAATGGATGGAATCGCAGTGTATGGCACAAAAGTCATATGTGTCAAAACCTAACCCAAGCGAACAGAACCAAACCAGACGGAGCCTACCCCGACATAACGTGCCGCGACCACTATTGGTGGCCTCCCCAGGGACATGCAGAATATAGAAGAGCACAGACGAGCGCAGAAGTCCACCGAACGACAGTTTGTAGCGCGATAGTCAAAGATATCCCTACCGAAATTAACCTAACCTAAACAATTCGAACGTAACCTAACTAAGCCTAACGTGCCGCGACCGCTATTGCTGGTCTGCCCGGAGCCATGAATGGAAAATTAAAACACAGTAGAGCGCGGATATCAGTGGATAGCGGAGTAAAGCACAAAAGTCTAAACTGCCCTATCCTAGCCTCAACACACGTAACACAACTGAAAGTAGCATATCTAAGCCTAACGTGCCGAGACCACTACTGCTGCCCCCTCCCAGAACCAAGCAGAATATGCTAGAGCGCAACAGAGAGCAGAAGTCGACCGCATTTATGTGTACAGTGCAGAAGTGAAACATACACCGACCAAACATATCCTAAGCGGACCTATCCAAACGTAGTGTAGCTCAATATATACTTACGAGACAAACGTTTCAGGCTTCTCCAGAGCCAAGCAGAGCATATTAGAGCAAATTGGAGAGCAGAAATCCGCCGAATAGTAGTGCTTAGCGCAAAAGTCAAAGCAATCCTCTCCTGACATATACAATCTTAACATAACCAAACGTAACATAACTAAATCTAGCGCTCCGCAAACACTATGGCTGGCATCCCCAGAGTCGCGCAGAACATATCAGAGGACAGTAGAGCGCCGAAATTCATAGAATCGCGGTGTATAGCCCAACGGTGGTAGCTACACAAACTCTACCCATGTAACCATAGACCAACCAAGTGTAGCCCAACCCAACATAACGTATCGCGACCGCTATTGCTGGCCTCCACAGTGTCGAGCAGAATGTACTAGAGCACCGTAGAGCGCAGAAATCCACCGCATTGCAGTGAACGGCACAGAAGTCGAAGGTGCCCTAACCTAACCTGTCATAACCTAACAGAAGCAGTCGTAGCTTAAATTAACATAGCGTGTCGCGACCACTGCTTCCGCCCTCCACAGGTTATATTAGGGCATAGCAAACCACAGAAACCCACCATATAGCCGTGTATGGCACGAAAGCCAAAGCTACATTAATTAAACTTAACATAACCTAACCTGCTCAAACGTAGCCTAACACAACCTAACGTGCCACGAGCACAACTACGCGCCTCCCCAGTGTCGAGCTGATGGTAGTGGAGCAGTGTGAAGCGTAGAAGTCGGCCGTATAGTAGTGTACAACGCAAACGCTTATGAAATCCTAACCAAGACTTCCTAACCCAAACTAACGAAACGAAACCTATTTCAAAATAACGTACCGAGACCACCATTACTGTCAACTAAAGGGTCAAGCAGGACATACTAGAGCGCAGTAGTTGGCAAAGGCCAACCAAATAGCAGTGTGTGGCGTAAAAGTCTAATATACACTATCACTGCCAAATGTACCCTGCCAAATGTAACTACCAAACGTAACAGAAGCGAACCTAACGTAACACAACGTACTGTGCTGCGACTACTTCTGCGGGTATCAGCGGAGACAAGCAGAATAAAGTAGGACACTGTATACCGCAGAAATCGACCGAAAAGCGGTGTATAGCACGAAAGGCAAAATAGCATATCCTAACCCAACCAAACGTAACATACCCACACGAAGCCTAACTCACACTAACATGAAGAAGCCGCTACTGCTGGCGTCGCCAGAGTCAAGCAGAATATACCAGTGGACAGCAGAGTGCGGAAACCCGCGGATAGCAGTGTATAGCACATAAATTTAAGCTCTCACGTCATGACCTCATCCAACGTAACAAATCCAAGCGTAGCATAACGCAACCTAAGGACCCGATGCCACTGCCGCTGGTCTCCCCAGGTCCAAGCAGAAAATACTAGACCACAGCAGGGCGCAGAAATCTACGTCATTGCAGCAAGTCCACCTAATAGCAAACTACAGCATTGAAGTCAAAGCTACCGTCTCCAAACATAATCAACCTTAGCATAACCCAACGTAGCATAACTCTACCTAACAGGCCGCGACCACTATAGCCGGCCTCCCCAGATGCAATCAGAACACATTAGTGGTGAGTAGGACGCAGAAATCCACAGAACCGCAGTGCACATCGGGATAGTCAAAGCTACCCAAGCCTAACCAAAACTTTCAGAACATAACCAGACATAGCCTGACGCAACCTAACGAGCAGAGACAGCTACTGTTGCACCCCGGAGCCAAGCAGGACATACCAGATCACAGTAGTGCGCAGAAATCCACCGAAAGGCAGGGTATTGCATAAAAGTCGTAGTAGCATGTGCTAACACAGTCAAACATCACTTAACCCAACTGGAGATGACGAGGCCACTATTGCTGGCCTCCACAGACACAAGCCGAATATACTAGGGAGCAGCAGTGCGCAGATATCCACCGCATGTTATTGAACAGCACAGGAGTTGAAGGCATCCTAACCTCACCTGACACAACAGACCATAGCGTAACTGATCCTAACGTGCCACGGCCACTATTGCTCACCACCACAGAGTCGAGCGGGGTATAGTAGAGCAGTGTAGAGCGCAGATGTCCACCGAATAGGAGTGTGCAGCACAATGGTCGTGGATACCATAGCCTAACCTGTCCTAACCTAACCTAACCTAACGTAGCATAGCCCGACATAGCGTGCCGCGGCCACAGCTACTGGCATTCCCGGGGCCATGCAGAATACAGTAGAGCTACTTAGATCACAGAAATCCACTGAGATGCAGTGTATGGCACGAAAGTCAAAGCCATTGTAACCAAGCTTAAGCTAAGTTAACCTAGCCAAACATAACCTTACACAACCTAAGGTGCCACGGCCACTATTGCTGGCGTCCCCGGAGTAGAGCGGAGTGTAGTAAAACAACGTTGACCGCCGCAATCCAACAGATATCAGTGTATAGCTCAAGAGTCAAAGAAATCCTTATCGAATCCTCCTTACCTAACCCAACGAAACGTAACATAACCCAACCTAACGTACCGAGACCACTATTTCTGGCCTCCCCGGAGCCAAGCAGATCATACTAGAGCACATTAAAGCGCAGAATTGCAGGGAATAGCAGTGTATAGCATAAAGATCGAAGATGTCATATCCTAATAAGTCCAATCTTAACATAACCAGACGAAACATAAAGCAACCTAACGTACCCCGACCGCTATTGTTGGCATCTACAGAATAGAGCAGAACTTGCTAGACGACAGTAGGGCGCTGAAGTTCATAGAATCGCAGTGTAATATACAAAAGTCATATGTATCCAGACCTAACGCAAGCTAGCATAGCCTAACCAAACGTAGCCTACGTCAACGTAACGTGCCGCGGCCACTTCTTCTCGCCTACCCAGGGCCAAGCAGAATATAGTAGAGCGCAGTCGACCGCAGAAATCCACCGAACAACAGTGGATAACACGAAAGACAAAGGTTCCATTTCTAAAATAACCCAACATATACTAACCAAACGTAACATAACCCAACCTAACGTGCCGAGGCCAATATTGCATGCGTTCCCAAGGCTAACCACAACACAGCAGAGCACATTACAGCGCAGAAATGCTCCGAACGTAAGAGTATATTACGAAGGTCTAAGTTAACCTTCCGTGCTTAACATAATCAATCCCAACCAAAAGCGAGCTATCTCAACCTAACGTGCCGAGACCTCTACCACTGGCTACCCCGAGTCAAGCAGAAAACACTACAGCACGGCAGAGCGCAGAAATCCACCGCATTGCAGTGTATAGCCCTAAAGTAGAACATATCTTGTCCTAACATTGCCTAACCTATCATACCAAAACGTAGTGTAACCAAACATAACGTGACGAGACTAATATTGCTGGCCTCCCAGGGACAAGCAGATCATATCGGAGCACATCAGAGCGCAAAAGTCCACCGAAAAACGGTGCACAACACAAAAGACGAAGTAGCCTATCCTAACCAAACCAAACGTAACATAAGCGAACGTAGCTAGGCACAACCTATCCTGCCGAGGCCACTATTGCTGGCCTCCACAAGGACGAGCAGAGTTTACTAGAGCACAGTAGTGCACAGAAACCTGCCGCAATGCAGTGAATAGCACAAAAGTCGATGATGTCCAAACCTGACCTGACCTAACCTAACGTAACCAAACGCAGCATAGCTCAACCTAATTTGCCGCGGCCGCTACTGCAGGCATCCCCAGAGTCGAGCAGAGAATATTAGAGCACAGTAGAGCATAGGAATCCACCGAGAATCCGAGTATGTTAAAAAGTCGAGGATATCTTGTCATATACTGGCCTATCCTAACCTAGCCAAAAATAGCATAACTGAAAATAAATTGCCGCGACCACAGCTGCGGAAATCCCCAGAGCCAAGCAGAACGCTGTAGAGAAAAGCAGACTGCAGGAATCCACCGAATAACAGTGTACAACACGAAAGACAAATTTATCCTAACCGAACATAGCCCAAACTAACCTAACATAACCAAACGTAGCCTGACCCACCAAAGGGTGCCGCAACGGCTATTACTCGGCTCGCCAGAGCCGAGCAGAGTGTAGTAGAGCAATGAAGAGCGCATGATTCCACCGAATAGCTGTGTTTGATACAAAAGTCGTGGGTAACCAAACATAACCTGACATAACCATACCAAAGCAAACGTAGCATAATTGAGCGTACTGCCGCGACCGCCGCTGCTGGCATCCCCAGATCCACGGAGAATATAGTAGAGCTACGTAGAGAGCGGAGATCAACCGAAAAGCAGTGTATAGCATAAGAGACATAGAAATACTGACAAAGCCATCCCAGCCCACCCTAACAGAACGTAACATATCACAACCTAATGTGGCGAGACCACTATTACTGGCCGCCCCAGATCCATGCGGAGCATATGAGAGCGCAGAAGAGGGTAGAAATCCTCCGAACAGCTGAGAATGGCACAAAAGTCTAAGCAATACAGTCCTAACATGTCCAATGTTTTCACACTCAATCGTAGCTTAACAAACCTAACGCGCCGAGACCAAAACTGCTGGTCTCCCCAGATCCAAGCAGAATACATTAGAGTAGAGTAAAGTAGAATACAGTAGAGGACAGCACAGCGCAAACATCCATCGCTTTGCATTGTATAGCACAGAAGTGAAACGTACACTGACCTAACATGACCAAACCTATCCTAACCGAACGTAGCGTAGCCAAACATAATGTGACTATACCAATATTGCTGGCCTACCCAGCGACAAACAGAGAGTACTAGAGCACATTAGAGCGCAGACATCCACCGCTTTGCAGTGTAAAGCACAAAAGTCAAACATTTCCTGACATAACTTTACCATACCTAATCCACCCACACGTAGTGTAACTAAACATAACATGACGAGACAAATATTGCTGGCATCCGCAGAGCCAGGCAGAGCATGCTAAAGCAACTTAGAGCGCAGGAGTCCACGGAATAGCAGTGTATGGCACAGATGACAAAGTAGCCAATCCTAACCATGCCGAACATAACGCACCCAAACGGAGCCTAACACAGCCCATCATGATGGGACCGCTATTGCTGGCCTGCAAAGAGACTAGCTGAATATACTATAGCAAAGTAGAGCGCAGAAATCCACCGCATAGCAGTGAATTCGAAGGCCGTAGATATGCTAGCATAACCTGACCTAACCTAACCTAACCTAACGTGGCCTAACCAAATATAACGTACTGCGAACAATGCCCCCGGTCTCCTTGTAGCCTAGCAGAATGTAGAAGAGCACAGTAGACCACAGAAACTCAACGAATAGCAGTGTACAGCACGAAAGTCAAAGCTCTGATTACCAAGCTGAGCCTAACCTAACCTTACCAAACGTTATCTAACTCATCATAGCGTGCCACGACCGCTATTGCTTCCTACACAGAGCCGAGCGGAGAACAGTTGAGCCATGTAGAGCGCTGAAATCCACCGAATAGCAGTGTATAGCGCAAGAGCCGAAAATATCCAAACCTAACCTGAACTAACCTAACCTAAAAAAACGTAGCATGGCTTAAAATTACTTGACGCTACCAATGGTCCTGGCCGCCCCAGAGCCAAACAAAATATAGTAGAGCACAGTAGATCGCATAAATCCTCAGAATAACAGTGTATAGCACGAGAGTCAAAGCTATCCCAATCAAACTACACATAACCTGACATAAGCAAACATAGCCTATCCCAAGCTAACTTGTCACGACCACGAATGCTCGACTCCTCAGAATCGTGCTGAATAAAATAGAGCAATGTAGAGCACAGAAATTCACGGAAATGCAGTGTAGAGCACGATAGTGAAAGTCATCCTTACCAGACTTAACCTACCCTAACCTAACCAAACATAACCTAACTCAAACTAACGTGCCACGTCATCTTTTGCTCGCCGCGACAGAGTCGAGCAGAGTATTGTAGAGCAGTGTAATGAGCGGCCATCCTCCGAATAGCAGTGAATAGGTCAAAAGGCGAAGAAATCCTAACCAAGCCTTCCTTATCTAACCCAACGAAACGTAACATAACACAAACTAACGTGCCAGAATTACTATTGCTGTCCACCACAAGGCCAATCAGAACATATTAGGGCACAGTAGAGCGCTATAACCCACCGACTGGCAGCGTATGGCACAAAATTCTAAGCCATTCTGTCCTAACCTGACCAAAGTTAACATACGCAAACGTACCTGGACCCAACCTAACGTGCAGAAGACACTTTTGCTGGCACTACCACAGATAGCAGAGCATAGTGGAGCAATGTGGAGCACAAAAATCAACCGAATGGCAGTGTTTAGCACAAAATTCGAAGATATCCTAAAATAACCTGACATAACCTAATATAACCAAACGTGACACAACTGAACGTAAAGCTGCGACCACTGCTGCTGGCAACCCACAGCCAAGCAGAACATATTACAGCTCATTAGAGCGTAGAAATCCAGGGAAAGCATTGCATAGCACGAAAGCCACAGTAGCATCTGCTATCCTGGCCAAAAGTAACATACACAAACGTAACCTAAATCAACCAATCATGACTGGACCACTATTGCAGACCACCACTGAGACAAGCATAGTGTACTAGGGCAGAGCAGTGTGCAGAAGTCCACCGCATTGCTGTGAATAGCTCAAAGGCCGTAGATATGCTCACCTAACCTGACCTAATCTGACCTAACCAGGCGCACCATAACCCAGCATTACGTTCCGCGGCCACTGCTCCTGGCCTCCCCGGAGCCAGGAAGAATACAGTAGAGCACAGTAGAACGCAGAAGTCCACCGAATAGCAGTGTACAGCACACAAGTTAAAGCTATCCTTACAAAGCTTAGCCTGACACAACCTAACCGAACGTAACTTGACCCATCGCGACGTGCAAAGGCCACAATTTCTGGCCCTCCCAGAATCAAGCTGAAAGCATTAGAGCACTGTATGGTACAGGAATCAAACTAATGGCAGACTATGGCACTTAAGACAAAGCCATCCTCTGCTAACCTAGCCAGTGTTGACATAGCCAAGCGCAAACTAACTCAACATATCGCTCCGCGACCGCTATTGCTGGCCATCCCAGAGCCCAGCAGAACACATTAGTGGAGAGTGGAGCGCAGAAATCCATAGAATCACAGTGTATACCAGAAAAGCCTTAGATATCCACACCTAACCCACACCAACGGAACATAGCCAAACATAGCATAAATAAAACTAACGTGCCGAGACCA
>NW_016908414.1:0-2120 GCF_001483705.2 Eufriesea mexicana
CAAGGAAGTTAGGTCACCATGATAATAGTCGAAAACGTCAATAAAATTGAATTTTCCAGCCAGCTTCTATATGTTTGCTATGACTATAGCACTCCAGTAGAACGGTTCCACCTTATACATGCAAGAAAGTTTGGTCGCCAAGATAGTAGCCGATAATGTAAATAAAATTGAATTTTCCATCCAGATTCTATAGCATTGTCATGGCTGTAGCACGCCAATAGAATATTACACCCCTATTTATGCAAGTGGGTTTGCTCACCTCGATATTAGCCGAAAATGTTGATAAAATAGAATTTTCCATGCTGATACTATGGAATTGCAATGGCTATAGCGCGCCAATAGTATCTTTCCTCCTTACTTATGCAAGAAAGTTAGCTCACCACTATATTAGTCGAAAATTTCATTAAAATTAAATTTTCCTGCCAGATTCTGTAGCATTTCAATGGCTATATCACGCCAACAGCATCTATCGTCCTGATTTATGCAAGAAAGTTATGTCTCCACGGTATAAATCGAAAATGTCAATAAAATTGTATTTTCCAGCCAGATTCTACTGCATTTCAATGGCTATATCACGCCAATAGTATCTATCGTCCTTATTTATGCAAGAAAGTTATGTCTCCACGGTATAAGTCGAAAATGTCAATAAAATTGAATTTTCCAGCCGTATTGGGTATTATTGAAATGGCTACAGCACGCCAATAGTATCTATCGTCCTTATTTATGCAAGAAAGTTAGCTCACCACGATATTAGTCGAAAATGTCAATAATACTGCATTTTCCAGACAGATTCTATAGTATTGTAATGGCTTTAGCGCGCCTATAGAATATTTCATCCTCATTTATGCAATACACATATTTCACCACGATATGAGTCGAAAATGTCAATAAAAATGTGTTTTCCAGTCAGATTCTTTAGCATTGCAATGTCTATAGCTCGCCACAAGAGCCTTTCCTCCTTATTTATGCAAGAAAGTTAGCCGTCAACGATATTAGTCGAAAACGTCAATAAAATTTAATTTTCCAGACAGATTCCAGAGCATTTTAATGGATATATCACGCCAATAGTATCTGTTGTCCTTATTTATGCAAGGAAGTTATGTCACCACGATAATAGTCGAAATCATCAATGAAATTGAATTTTCCAGCCAGTTTCTATATGTTTGCTATCACAATAGCACGCCAGTAGAACCTGTCCTCCTTATATATGCAAGAAAGTTAGGTCGCCAAGGGAGTAGTCGATAATGTCAATAAAATAGAATTTTCCAGCCAGATTCTATAGCGTTGCCATGGCTATATCACGCCAGTAGAATCTTTCCTCCTTGTATACCCAAGAAAGCTAGGTCACCACGATATTAGTCGAAAATGTCAGTTAAAATGTATTTTCCAGCCAGATTCTATGGCATTGCATTGGCTATAGCACGCCACCAGTATCTTTCCTCCTTATTTACGTAAGAAAGTTATCTCACAACGATTTTAGTCGAAAATGTCAATAAAATTTAATTTTCCTGATAGATCCTAGAACATTTCAATGGCTATATCACGCCAATTGTATCTATCGTCCGTATTTATGCAAGAAAGTTATTTCTCCACGGTATAAGTCGAAAATGTCAATAAAATTGAATTTTCCAGCCGTATTGAGTAGCATTGCAATGGCTTCAGCACGCCAATAGAACCTTTCCTCTTTATTTATGCTGGAAAGTTCGCTGACCACGATATAAGTTGAAAATGTCCATTAAATTAAATTTTCCAGCCACATTCTATAGCGTTGCTATGGCTACAGCACGCCAATAGAATCTTTCCCCATTATTAATGCAGGAAAGGTAGCTCACCAGGATATTAGTCCAAAATATCTATAAAAACGTGTTTTCCAGCCAGATTCTATACCTTTGCTATGGCTGCAGCACGCCAATAGAATGTTTCATCCATATTTATACAAGAAGGATAGCTGACCACGCTGTTAGTAGAAAATGTCAATAAAACTGAATTTTGCTGCCAGATTCTATAGCATTGCAATAGTTACAGCACGCCAGTAGAATCATTCCTCCTTATATACACAAGAAAGCTAGGTCACCACGATATTAGTCGAAAAAGTCAATAAAAATGTATTTTCCAGCCAG
>NW_016908415.1:0-718 GCF_001483705.2 Eufriesea mexicana
AATGTTCTACTGGCGTACTACAGTCATTGCAATCCTATGGATTCTGGCTGGAAAATTCAATTTAATTGACATTATCGACTACTATCGTGGTAACCTATCTTTCTTGCATATATAAGGTGGAAGGATTCTACTGACGTGCAATAGCCATGGTAATGCTATAGAATCTGGCTGGAAAATTCATTTTTATTGTAACAGTCGACTAATATCGTGGTGACCTAACTTTCTTGCCTCATATAGGGAGGCAAGATTTTACTGGTGTGCTATAGCCATGGTGATGCTATAGAATTTGGGTGGAAAATTCAATTTTATTGAAATTATCGACTACTATCGTGGTGAGCTAACTTTCATGCATCAATAAGGAAGAAATATACTATTGGCGCGCTATATCCATTGCAATCCTACAGAATCTACCTGGAAGACACGATTTTATGGACATTTTCGGCTTATATCGTGGTGAGCTAACTTTCTTGCATATGTAAGGGTGAAATATACTATTAGCGTCCTATAGCCACGGTAATGCTATAGAATCTGTCTGGAGAATTCAATTTTATTGACATTATCGACTACTATCATACCTATAGCCACGGTAATGCTATAGAATCTGTCTGGAGAATTCAATTTTATTGACATTATCGACTACTATCATGGTGATCTGACTTTCTTGCATATACTCGGAAGAAAGATTCTACTGGCGTACTATAATCATTGCAATCCTATA
>NW_016908416.1:0-29105 GCF_001483705.2 Eufriesea mexicana
ACGTTGTGTTAGGTTTGGATAGGATAGCTTTGTCTTTTATGCGATACGCCGCCAGTGGGTGGATTTCTGAGCTCCAGATTGCTATAATAAGCTCTGCCTGGCCCTAGGGTGACCAGCAATACTAGTCTTGCCTCATTATGGTGAATTACGCTAGGTTCGGTTAGGTTAGTGTTGAACAGGTTGGATAAGTATATCTTCCACTTTTGTGCTGTACACTGCAATGTGGCCGACTACGGCGCTCTACTGCGCTCAAGTATATTCTGCTTTGCCCTGCGGAGGCTCGTAGTGATGGTCTCGGCATGTTAGATTGAGTTATGCGATGTTCGGTTGTGTTACGTATGGCTATGTTAGGACAGTGTAACATCGACTATTGTGCAGTGCACTTCGATTCTATGGATTTCTGCGCTCTACCCATCACTAGGATGTTCTACTTGGATCTGGGGAGGTCAGCAAAAGTGGTCTCGACATGTCAGGGAGAGTTAGGTTACGTTTGGTTACGTCCCGTTTGGTCATGGAAGGATGGGGAACTTTGCTTTTGCTATGTACAGTGCTATACGGTTGATTCCTGAGCTCCACTGTGCACGAATGTGTTCTGCCTCGCCCAGTGGTGGCCAGCAATAGTGGTGACGGCACGTATGGTTAAGTCATGTTACGCCTTGTTCGGTTAGCGTAGGTTAAGTTTGGTTATGTTGGCTGTAACGTTTGTGCTATTCACAGCTTTTCTATGGTTTTCTGCCCTCTAATCTCATCTATTATGTTCTGGTTGGCTCTCGGCAGAGCAGCAATAGTTGTCTATGCACGTTAGTTTGAGTTATGTCACGTTTTGCTAGGTTAGGGTAGGTCAGGTTGGGATAGGATATCTGCGACTTCTGTGCTGTACACTGCTATTTAGTGGCTTTCAGCGCTCTAGAGTGCGCTATTATTTTCTACCTGGCACCGGGGATGGCAGCAATAACTTTCAAGGCACGTTAGGTTGAGTTGGTTTATGCTTGGTGAGATTTGGTTAGTCTGGATTTCGGGCGATTCACCGACCGTTTCGTTGAGGCGAAGTTTCCGACGGCCCGTTATGACCGCCGGGCGAGCTCGGCTGGGGAAGCCGATCAGCCGGAGGCACCGGACGATGGGGCCCGTGCTCCCCGTTCTGCGTGCATGGGCGCGCAGCGGCAATGGGGCAACTTCCGCCTGACACAGTTCCTAACCGGGCACGGGTGCTTCGGGGAGTACCAGTGTCGTATCAGGCAGGAACGTGAGACGTGATGTCATCACATTGGGGAGGGCTGGGAAACGGCGCAGCACACGCTATAGCATTTTCCGGCGTGGCCTAGTGAGCGCCGAGTCCTGCGTCGCGTGGTTCGTCCTTACCTTCCCGCTCCGCCGTCGTTGCGCAGGTGACTGATAGCTTAGGTGCGCGGCGTGCGGCGGCCTCCTCCATCGAGGCTGTTAAGTTACAGAAGGAGGCCGCGGAGACAGCCCGTCAGCGGATCGCGGACCCCGCGCGCGTAGGGTGGCGGAGGCTGCGAACGAGGTACCGCTTAGCGCCTCGAACACAACTGGATGGTGTAACGCGTTAGCCCTCCGCCTTAACGAGCGGCCCTGTATCTGCTGCCAGGGGGGGGGGGGGCGACTCTTCCTCCCTTTGTAACCTAGGTAAGGGTGTCCACCGGCAGGCGGGTGGGGCACGTCTGTTTGAGAGAACGTTGTCCGGACGCGCCGTGCCGAGTGGTGGTCGCGCGGCGTCCGCAAGTTGTGCCTGTTTCGAGGTGCGGTGGGATGTGTGGTTTGTGCCTGTGATCGACCCGTCTCGCGCGCATGGACAAGGATATTTCGGCTGCGAGATCCCCTCGCGCCGGGAGGGAACTATGGTTGCGTCTCGGGGGTGTCCTGGCAATGTCGTCTCCGCGATGTCCAGTCGCGCCGAGGTGCGAGGGGCTGGCCATCGTGGGGTCTTTGTGTGTAAAAATCCCACATAAGCCCGCCCCCTACCTTAGGGTAGCAGGGTATCTTTGGAAGGTTCCCCCCGTGAAAAAGGGGTTAGTCTTGGTTAGGTTAGGATAGCTTTGACTTTTCCGCCATGCATTGCCAGTCTATTGGCACCTGCGCTCTGCGCTCCTCCAATATTCTCTGCTTGGCGCTGGGGGGGGGCAGTAATGGTGGACTCGGGTCGTTAGGTATAGTTAGTCTACGTTTTGTTACGCCAGGGTTGGTCAGGTTATGTTAGGGCACCATCGCCTTTTCTGATATACACAGCTGTTCCTTGGATTTCTGAGCTGCGCTGTCTTCTAATGTGTTCTGCTTGACTCTGCGAAGGCCAGTAACAGTGGCCTCTGCTCCTCAGGTTAAGTCAGGCTGCGCTTCGTTATATTACGTTTGGAGAGGTTAGGAGAGGATAGTTTTGACTTTTGTGCTATACGCTGCTGTTCGTTGGATTTATACTTCCTACGTTACTCCACTTTACTCTGCTCGACTCTGGGGAGGCCAGTAATAGTGGTCTCGTCTAGTTATGTTCACTATGCTATGTTTGGCTGCGTTACGTTAGATTGGGTTAGGTTTGTATAGATTTGACTTTAGCTGTATACACTGATATCCGGTGCATTTCTACACTCAACTGTGCCCTACTACTTCCTGGTTGGCCGTGGGGAATCCAGCAATAGTGTTCGCGGCACGTTATGTTAAGTTATCCTAGGTTTGGGTAGGTTCTGTTGGTTTGTGTTGGGCTATGTTTGCTTAGACTTTGGTGACATTCCCTGCGATTCTACGGATTTCTGCACTCTACTATCCACTACTCTGTTCTGCTTCGCTCTGGTGACGCGAGAAAAGTTTTCGCGGCACGTTAGGTTGTGCTATGCTATCGGTTCTTTGTATTACGGTTGTATATGTTAGAAGGTGGTAGTTTTTACTTTCGTGCTGTACGCTACTATTCGGTTGATTTCAGCGCCCTAGAGTGCTCTAGTATGTTCTGCTTCGCTCTTAGGATTCCAGCAGCTGTAGTCTCGGCACGCTAGGTTGTGATAGCTAACGTTTGGTTATGTTACGCCTGGTTAGGTTAGGAGAGGATATCTGTCTTTTACGCTATAAACCGGTATTCGTTGGTCCTGTGCGCTGTACATTGGTCTAATATGCTCTGCTTCGCTCTGCAGAGGCCAGCCGTAGTATCCTGGGCACGTTACGTTTAGTTAGGCTACGTTCGGTTAGGTTAGGTTAGGACAGGTTAGGTTTGAATACCATTGACTCTCGTGGTGGGCACTGCTTTTGGCGGTTTCTGCGCTCTATTGTGTTCCCGTATGCCCTGCTTGGCTATGTGGAGGCCAGCAATAGCGGCCTCGGCACGTTAGGTCGAAATAAAATACGTACGGTTATGTTACGCTTGGTTAGGTTAGGATAGGACAGCTTTGCGTTCTATGCCATACACCGCGATCCGGTGGATTTCTGAGCCCTACTGTGCTCCAATATGCTCTGCTTGGCTCTGGTGAGGCCAGCAACTGTGGTCTGGGCGCGATAGGTTCTTTCATGTTTAGCGTGGCGTGGCTAGGTTACGATATGTTCGGTTAGGGTAGCTTTGAATTTTGTGATATACACTGCTATCCGTCCAATATCTGTGCACTGCGCTGTTGTACTTGCGTCTGCTGGTCTCGTGGGAGGCCAGCAATATCGGTGCTGCGCATTTGATTGAGTTAGGTTACGTTCGGTTAGGTTAGGTTATGTTAAGTTCGGTTGCCATTGCTTTGACTCTTGCGCTATACACAGCTATTCGGTCAACGTCTGCGCTGTGTGTTTCTCTACTTGCCTCCGCTTGTCTCTGGGGAGGCCAGCATAGGTGGTCGTGGCACGTATGGTTTTTTTAGGTTGCTCTTGACTATGTAATGTTACGATATATTTGGCAGTGGCGGCGTTGACTTATGTGCTGAGCACTGCTGTTAGGTGGCATTCTGAGCTCTACTATGCTCAAGTATACCCTGCTTGGCTATGGGGAGACCAGCAGTACTGGTCTCGGCACGTTAGCCTGAGTTATGCAGCGTTTGGTTATGTTACGTTTGTTTATGTCAGGACAGGATAGCTTAGACTTATGTGCCATACACTGCTATTCGGTGGATTGCTGCGCCCTACATTGTCACATTATAATCTGCTCGGCTCTCGGGAGGCCAGTACTAGTGGTCGCGGCACGTCAGGTAATGTGTGATTACACTTGTTTGCGTTACGTTACGCTGCGTTTGGTTTCGATGGCAATAATGGTCTCGGCAAGTTAGTTAGAGGTATGCTGCGTTTAATTAGGTTACGTTTGGTTAGGTTAGGGAAGGATAGCATTGACTTTCGTGCTATGAACTTCTATTCGGCCGATTTCTGCGCTTTACTCTGCTCTAATATTCTCTACGTGGACACGTGGGTGACAGCAATGGCGGACTGGGCACGTTAGGTTGTGCTATGCTACGTTCGGCTAGGTTAGGATACGTCAGGTTAGGTTAGGGTATCTTTGGCTTCTGTGCTTTGCACTTCAGAGCGGCTGATTCCTGCGGCCCCGGGTACTCTAGCATATTCTGCTTGGCTCTCGTGAGGTCAGAAGTAGTGGTGCCGTCACGTTATGTTGAGTTTGGTTACTTCTGGTTATGTTACAATACGGTATCTTTGACTATTGCGCTATGCACAACTATGCGCTAGATTTCTGCGCTCTTCATTCCTCTACTGTACTCGCACGGACTCTGGCGAGACCAGCAACAGTGGTCCCGGAACGTTAGGTTGAGTTAGGTTTCCTTTGCTTATATTAAGTTCGGATATGTTATTATAGGATAGAATTCACGTTTGTGCTCTTGACTGCTATTCGGTGGATTTCTACGTACTACATACCACTACTATGACATGCTCGACTCTGGGGTGTAATAGTGGTCTCGGCACCTTAGGCTTAGCTTGGCTACGTCTGGTTAAGTAAAGATTGGATATATTAGGAGAGGACATCTTCGACCTTTGTGCTATACACTGCTATTCCCTGGGGTTCTGCGCTCGAATGTGCCCTACTATATTCTGCTTGTCCCTGGGGAGCCCAGTAATAGTTGCCGCGGCTCGCTAAGTTGAGTTAGGCTTCGTTTGGTTAGGTAACACTTGCTTAGGATAGGTTAGTGTGGCTTTGACTTTTCTGCTATACACTGCAATTCTATGGATTTCTGCGATCTACTCTCCTCCAGTATGTTCTGATTGACTCTGAGGATGGCAGCAATAGAGGTCACGGAACGTTAGGAGTGGTCAGGTTGCGTTTGGTTACATTACGTTTGGCTAGGTTAGGAAGGGATGGCTTTGACCTTTACGCTGTAGACTGCTATACGGTGAACTCCTGCGCTCTACTGCGCCATAATGTTCGCTGGTTGGCTCTGTGGAGGCAAGCAACAGTGGTGCAGCACGTTTGGTTGGGTTATGTTTCTTTAGGTTAGGAAAGGTTTGGCCAGGTTTGGAACGGATACCCATTCATTCGCGCTGTGCACTGCAATTCCGTCGATTTCTACGCTCTACTGTGCTCTAATATGCTATGCGTATCTCTGTGGAGGACAGCAATTGTGATTTCGGCACGTTAGGTTGAATTAGGCTTCGTTTGACTATGTTACGTTGGTTTAGGTGAGGTTTGGATTTCTTTGACTTTTCTGCTATACACTGCGTTTCTATGGATTTATGTGCTCTACTCCCCCTTGATATGTTATGCTTGGCACTGGGGGACTAACAGTAGTGGTCTAGACACGTTAGGTTCAGTCAGTTTATGTTTACTTAGGTTAGGATTGATTAAGCTCGGTCAGGTGATCTCTGACTTTCGTGCTTTACATTTCTATTAGGAGAGCCTCTACGCTCTAATCTGCTCTACTGTATTGTGCTTGGCTCTGGGAATGCCAGAAGTGTTTGTCTCAGGACGTTAAGTTGTGCTAGGTTACGTTTCGTTATATCAGGTTATGTTAAGTTCGGGAAGCATAGGCTTGACTCTCATGCTATACACTATTGTTCGCTGGATTTCTGCGGTCGGCTGCGCTGTACTATATTCTGCTTGGAACTGGGGAGGCCAGCAATAGTAGCCACGGCACGTTACGTTGAGCTATGCTACGTTAGGTTAGGTTATGTTAACATGGGTCAGGTTGGAAAGATATGACATTGATGATATAAACTACGATTATAAGGTTTTCCGCGCTATAATGTCCTCTGATAAGTTCTGCCCAACTCTTGGGAGGGGGCAGTAATAGTGGTGTCGTCAGGTTAGGTTGAGATAGGTCGCGTAACGTTGGGCCAGTTTAGGAATGCATGGTTCGGTTAACTTTGACTTTCGTACTGTACACTATTGTGTGGTTGACTCCTGTGATCGACTGTGTTCTACTATATTCTGCTTGGCTTTGGGGCGCAGGAAGCAGTGTTTGCCGCACGTTATGTTGTGCTATACTGCGTTCGGTTATGATAGGTTGGGTCAGGTTGGGTCAGGTTGGGTCAGGATATCTTCTACTTTTGTGCTATACGCTGCTATTCGGTGGATTCCTGCTCTCTATTGCGCTCCAATATGCTACGCTTTGCTCTACGAAGGCCATCAATATACGTCGCGGCACATAATGTTGTGTTATACTGCGTTTGGTTAGATTAATTTGGGACAGTTTAGATTATGGTATCTTTGACTTTTGTGCCGTAAACTGCTGTTCGGTGGCTTTCTGTGCTCTAATGTGCTCTAATATGCTCTCCTTGGAGCTGGATGGGCCAGCAATGTCGGTCTCGTCGCGTTATGTTTGGTTACACTACGTTGGGATAGGTTAGGTTAGGTCAAGCGAGGTCTGGATATGTTTGACTTTTGCGCTATAGACGGCAGTGGGTTGGATTTCCGCACTGTGCTGTACTCTGGTATATTCCTCATGGCTCTGCGCAGGCCAGCAAAGGTGGTCCCTGCACGGTAGGTTGAGCTATGCCACATTCGGTTATGTCACGTATGGTGAGGTTAGGGTGTGGTAGTTTAGACTTCTGTGCTATACACTGCTGTCCACCGATTTCTGCGCCCTACTGCGCTCCAATATTTCCTGCTAGGCTCTGGGGAGGACAGTAATAGTGGCCTCGGCGCGTTAGGTTTAGTTAGGCTACGTTTGCATATGACAAGTTGGGTTATGACAGGACAGAGTAGCTTAGATTTCTGTGCCATTCAATGCTCTTCGGTGAATATCTGCGCCCTACTCCGCTGTAATATGCTCTGCTTGGCTCTAGGGTGTCCAGTAATAGTCGTCTCCGCACGTTAGGTTGAACTCTTTCACTTTTCGTTAGGGTAGGTTGGGAAGGCTTGGTTAGTATTTCTTTGACTTTTGTGGTTTACACTGCCACTCGGCGGATCCCTGGGCTCTACATTGCTCTGCCATACTCCGTTCGACTCTAGGGTGGTGAGCAATAGTGGCCGAGGCACGTTAGGATCTGTTACGTTATGGTCGATTAGGTCAGGTGAGGATAGGATATCTTCGACTCTTGTGCTGTTCACTACCGTGCGGTGGATATCTGCGCACTGCTGCTCCCTAGTACATTCGGATTGTCTCTGTGGAGTCCAGCAATAGTGTTCTCGTCATCTCCGGTTGGGTTATGTTACGTTTATCGGTGTTAGGATATGCTACTTCGACTTCTATGCTATACCTTGCTTCTCGGTGGATTCCTGCGCCCTAAAGTGTTCGAATATTCTCTGCTTGGTTCTGGGGAGGCCAGAAATATTTGTCTCGTCACTTCATATTTAGATACACTACGTTGCATAGGTTAAGTAGGGACAGGTTAGATCATGGGGTGTTTGACTTGTGTGCTATACACTGCAATGACGTGGATTTCTGCGCCCTACTGTGCTGTAGTACGTTCTGCTTGACTCTGGGGGTGCCACCAGAAGTGGTCTCGTCATGTTAGTATGAGTTAAACTACGTTTGGGTATGTTACGTTTGGCTAGGTTAGGATACGCAACTTTGCCTTTCGTGCTATACACCGCTTTTCGGTGGATTTCTGTGACATACAGTGTTCTACTATAATCCGCTTGTCTCCGCGGATGCCAGCAGAAGTGTTCGCGGCACGTCATGTTGTGTTACGTCATGTTGTGTTTCGCTTTTGTTACGTTTGGTCAGGCTAGGATAGAGTATATTAGACTTTTACGCCTAACACTGCTATTCGGTGGGTTTTTATCATCTACGGTGCTATAGTATGTCCTGTTTGACTCTTTACTTGCCAGTAATGATGGTCTCGGTGCGTTACCTTGACATAGGTATCGTTTCGTTAGGTTCGGTTAGGATGGCTTGGTCAGGATTTCTTCAGCGTTTGCGCGTACGCTGCTATACGGTCGGCTTCTACGCTTCACATTGCTTTACTATCATCTTGTCGATACTGGGGAGGCGAGCAGTTGCGCTCGTGGCACGTTAGGTTTTGTTATGTTACGTTTGAGTAGGTTGGGTTATGTTATGTATGGATAGGATAGCTTTGACTTTTGTGCTATACACCGCTCTCCGTCGATTTCTGCGCAGTACTGTGCTCGAGTACATTCTGCTTGTCCCTGTGGAGGCCAGCAGTGATTCTCTCGCCACGTTAAGTTGATCTATGTTACGTTTGGATATGCAACGTTTGGCTGTGTTAAAACAGGCTGCCTCGACTTTCGCGCTCTTCACTGCTCTTCGGTGAAATTCCGTCCCTGTTGTGCCCTAATATGATCTGATTGGCTCTAGAGGGGCCAGCAATATTGGTCACGTCACTTTATGCTGAGTTACACTACGTTTGGGCAGTTTAGGTTAGGTCAAGTTAGGTAAGGTTGTGTTTGACGTATGCGCTATTCAATGGGGTGTGGTGGATTTCTGTGCTCTACTGTGCTCTAGCACATTCTGCTTGTCTCTCTGCAGGACAGCTATACTGATCTCGTCAGGTAAGCTTGTTCTACGTTGCGTTTGGGTATGATACGTTTGGCTAGGTTTGGGGAGGCTACCTTGACTTTTGTGCTATTCACTGCTATTCGGTGGATTTCTGTGCCCTGCTGTGCTCTAGAAAATTCAGCTTCTCTCTGTTGAGGCCGGCAATAGTGGTCTCGTCATGTTAGGTCGTGTTAGGCTACTTTTGGATTGATTAGGTTATGTTAGGCTCGGTTAGGGTGTCTTCCACTTTTGTGCCATGCTCTGCAATGCGTTGGATCTCTGCGCACTACTGTGCTCTGGTATATTATGGTTGGCTTTGTGGAGGCCAGAAGTAGTGGTTGCGGGACGTAACGTAGTGAAAGGATACGTTTGGTTATGTTACGATTGGCTATGTTGGGACAGGTTATCTTTGTCTCTTGTGCTATACACTGCAATACGGCTGATATTTGCGATCTACTGCGCCCCAATATCTTCTGCTACTCTCTTGGGAGGACCGCAATAGTGGTTTCGGCATGCTAGGTCGATCTATGTTTTGTTTGGTTGGGTTAGTTTCGGCTAAGCTCGGTAATGCTATCTTTGAGTTTCGTGCTATACACTGTTTTTCGTTGGATTTCTGCGCCCGACTGTGCTCTAGTATATTCTGCTTTGCCCTGAGAATCACAGATATGTTCACCCTGGCACTAAGGTATTGTTAGACTACCGTTGGTTAGGTTCGTGCAGCTATGGCTATTGTGCTGTACGCTACCATTGTATGGATTTCGATGCTCTACTTTCCTCTAATATCTTTGGCTCGACTCTGAGTATGCCGGCAGTAGTGGCCGTGGCACGTTATGTTGAGATATGGTTCGCCAGTTTATATTAGGTTATGCCTGGTTTAGTTAGTATGACTTCGACTTTTGTGCTGTACATTGCTATTGGGTGGATTTCTGCGCTATACACTCCTATACAATACTCTGCTAGACTCTGGGGTTGCGAGCGATATTTGTCGCGGCACGTTATGTTGAGATATGTTACTTTTGGTTATGACAGGTTAGGTTAAGTTCTGTTAGGTTAGCTCTGTCTTTTGTGCTACACACTGTTATTCTGTGGATATATGTAATCTACTGTGCTCTACGGTATTCTGCTTGGCTCTGGGAATGCCAGCAGCAGTTGTCGTGGCATGTCATGTCCGGTTACGCTACGTTTGGTTAGGTAAGGTTAGGCCACGTTAGGTTTGGATATCCTCGTCTTATGTGCTATGCGCTGATTTTCGGTGTATTTCTGCGCTCTACTTTACTCTACTATACTCTGCTCGACTCTGGGATTTCGAGCAATAGCGGTTGCGGCGGGTTAGGTTGAGTTAGGTTACGTTTGGCTATGTTATGTTAGGTTATGTTTGTTAAGAATAGCCACGTCTTTCGTGCTATACACTTCTCTTCGGTGGACTTCTCAGGTCCACTCTGCTCCAATGCATTCTGCTTTGCTATGGGGAGACCAGGTGCTGTGGTCGCGGCACGTTATGTTGAGTTATGCTGCGTTAGGTTAGGCTTAGTTGGCCCTGGTTAAGCTAGGATATCCACGGCTTTTGTGCTATTTACTAAAGTGCCGTGGATTTCTGTGCTCTACTGTGCCCTAGTACATTCTGCCTGTACATGTGGAGGCCAGCAGAAGTGGTCCCGTCCAACTAGTTGAATTTCAGTCACAATTCCTGCGCTTCACATTGCTCTACAGTACTCTGCTCGACTTCCGGGATACGGGCAATAGCGTTCGCGGCACGTCAGGTTGAGTTAGGCTACGTTTGGTTAGGCTAGGTTACAATATGCTTGGTTAGGACAGTTTTGCCTTCCGTGCTATACACTGATAATCGGTGGATTCCTGTGATCCACTGTTCTCTACTGATTTCTGCTTGCCTCTGTGGAAGCCAGCAGTAGTGGTATCGGCGCGTTAGCTTCTCATATGTTACGTACGTTTTTGTTACGTTTGGCTAGGTTAGGATACGGTAGCTTTGACTCCTGCGCTGTACACTGCTATTCGGTGGATTTCAGCTTTCTACTGTGCTATAACATATTCAGCTTGCCTCTGTGGTGGCCAGCAATATCGGTCGCGTCACATTAGGCTGTGTTACGCTAAGTTCGATTATGTTACGTTTGGTGAGGTTAGGATAGGATGTCTTAGACTTCCGCGCTACGCACAGCTGTCCGCGGATATCTGCGATCTACGGTGCTCTACTATATTCTGAATGGCCCTGGGGAGACAGCAGTAGCTGTCTCGGCATGTTAGGCTGAGTTATGTTACGTTTGGTTAGGATGGCTTTGACTTTTGTGTTGTACACTGATATTCGTTGGACATCTCCGCTCTACTGCGCTCCATCATGCTCTGCTTTGCTCCGCAGTGGCCAGAAACAATGGCCGCGACATGTTTGGCTGTGTTATGTTACGTTTCGTTAGTCTATGTTAGCATGAGTAGGGTCCGTATAGCTATATACTATACACATATAGCATAATATGTGCTATACACTGCGATTCTATTAGTTTATGGGCCCTAGTTTGATGTAGTATGTCCTGCATGGCCCTGGGGAATCCAGCAATAATGGTCGCGTCACGTTAAGTTGAGTTATATTACGTTCGGTTAGGTCGGTTTGCGATACGTTTGGCTAGGATGGCATGGACTTTTGCGCCGTACACAGCTATTCGTACGATTTCTACGTCCTACGATGACCTACTGCACACTGCACAATTCTGGGGAGCCCAGTAACAGCTGTCTCGGGCCGCTATTTTGAGTTACGCTGCGCTTGACTACGTTACGTTCCTTTGAGTTAGGGCTGGATTCACACGACTTTCGTGGTACACACTGATATTCGGTGGATTTCTATGCTCTGCCGTGCTCTACTATTTTCTGCTTGGACGTGGGGAGTCCAGCAACAGTGATCGCGGCACGTTATGTTGAATTATGCTACGTGTGGTTCTGTTAAGTTTGGTTAGGTTGCAGTGGGATAGCTTTGACTTCTGTGGTATTCACCTCCACTCGGTGGATTTCTGCGGTCTGCATCGCTCTAGTAAGCTCTGTCTGACTCTGTGAAGGCAATACTGGCCTCGGCACGTTACTTTCAGCTATGTTACGCTTTGTTATGATACGGTTTACTAGGTTAGGAATATGTGCCTTTAACTTTTGTGCTATACAATGCTATTCGGTGGATTCCTGCGCTCAATTTTGCTCTAATATTTTCTGCTTTGCTCTGGGGAGTTCAGCAATAGTGGTGTAGGCTCGTTAGGATGAGTTAGGTTCGCTTGTTTGTGTTTCGCTTTGTTAGGTTAGGAGAGCATATCGGCGACTGTTGTGCTATACACTGTTGCTCGGTGGATTTCTCCGCTCTTCATTGCTCTACTCTATTGTTTTCGGCCCTGGGGAGACCAGCAATAGCGGTCTTGACACGTTACGTTGAGTTTGGTTACGTTTGGTAGTGTCACGGTGGACTAGGTTCGGATACGGAACGTATGACTTTTGTGCTACAAACTGTTTCCGGTAGATTTTTGCGCTCTGCTGTGCCCCAATATGCTTTGCTTTGACCTGTGGAGGCCAGAAATCGTTGCCGCGGCATGTTAGGTGGTGTTAGATTACGTAAGGTTAGTTTATGTTAGCGTGGGTAAGGCCCGGATAGCTTTGATTTTTCTACTATACACTGCGTTTCTATGCATTTCCGCACCATACTCCCCTCTAGTAAATTCTGCTTGGCTCCGTGGAGGCCAGCAATATTGATCGCGGCACGATAGGTTGGGTTAGATTACATTGGGTTGGGATATGTTTGGTTTGGGTAGCTATGACTTTCATGCTATACGCAGTTATTCGGTGGATTCCGTCCTTCCACTGTGATCTACTCTAATTTGCTAGGCCCTGGTGACGCCAGCGACGATGGTCGTGGTACGTTACGTTCAGCTATGCTGCGTTAGGATAGGTTATGTAAATTAGGGGTAGGTTTGTATACCTTAGACTTCTCTCCTGTACACTGCCATTCTATGGATGTCGGTACCTTACTAAACTCTAATATGCTGTGCTTGGCTCTGGGGAGGCCAGCAATATTTGTAGCGGCATGTTTCGTAGTGTTACGATTGGTTAGGTTAGGTTGGGGTACCCGGCACTTCTGTGCTACATACTACTTTCCGTTGGACTTCTCCACTTTACTATGATCTAATATGCTCCGCTTTGTTCTGGGGAGGCCAGAAATAGTGGCCGCGGCACGTTATTTTGTGTAATGTTACGTCTGGTTATGCTACGGTTTGTTAGGTTAGGAAAGGATGGCATTAACTTTTGCGCTATACACAGCTATTAGGTGGATTTCTGCACCCTCCATTGCTCTTGTATACTCCGATCGGCTGCTGGAAGGCCAGTAACGGACGTCTCGGCGCGTCAGGTTGTGTTAGTCTAAGTTTGGTGAGTGTACGTTAGTCTGGCTTAGGTTAGGATAGCTTGGACTTTCGTGGAATAAACTGTTGTTCGGTGGACTTCTGCGCCCGACTCTCCTCTAATGCTCTCTGATTCACTCTGGGGAGGCCGGCGGTAGAGGTAGCGGTGCATTTGGTTGAGTTTGGCTACGTTTGGTTATGTTACGACTATTCTGGTTGGGACACGATAGCTATAACCTTTGCGCTATACACTGCAATTCGGTGGATTTCTCGGCTCTACTGCACCCTAATCTGCCCCACCTTGTCCACGGGAGTCCAGAAACAGTGGCCGCGGCACGTTAAGCTGGGCTAGGTTGCGTTCGGTTAGTTTAAGTTTGCATGGGTAAGGTTTGGATGGATTTGACTTTTCTGCGATACACTGCGATTATAAGGTCTCCTGCGCTGTATTGTGCGCTAAAACACCAGCGTTTTGTCTCGATATGCCAGGAATATAGGTAACGGCATTTAGGTTGAGTTACGATACGTTCGGTTCGGCTAGGTTTGGTTATGTTTGGTAGGGATTGCTTTGACTTTTGTCCCATAAACTGCTATTTTGTCCATTTCAGCGTCCTACGTTACCCTCCTATACTCTACTTGGCACTCATGGTGCCAGTAATAGTCGTCTCGGCAAGTTAGTTCGAGTTTCGCTACGTTAAGTTACGTTATGTTTGTCTGGGTTAGGTATGGGTTGCTTTGGTTGACGTGGCATACAGTGTTGGGCGGTGGACTTCTGAGTCACACTGTGCTCTAGTATATCCTGCTGGCTCTGGGGAGGAAAGTAATAATTGTTTCGGTACGTTGGGTTGAGGTAGGGTACGTTTGGTTATGTTACGTTAGCCCGGCTTAGGCTTGGATAGCTTTGACTTTTCAGCTGTACACTGCCATTCTATTGACTTCGGCCCCCACTCTCCTCTAATATGTGCTGCTCGTCAATGCGGAGGCCGGCAATAGTGGTCTAGGCACGTTTGGTTGTGTTCAGTTGCGTTTGACCCTGTTAGGTTTGGCTAGGTTTGAATATTGTAACTTTGAATTTTGTGCTATGCACTGCTATACAGCTGATTCCTGCGATTCTCGTAGCTCCACTATAATTTACCCTGCTCCGGGGATGCCCGCAATGTCTGCCGTGGCACGAAATGTTGAGACAGGTAACGGTTGGTTATGTTCGGTTAAGTTAGGTTCGGTTAGGGTGACTTTGATTTTCGCGCTGTACACGAATATTCGGTGAACTTCTGCGCTCTACCGTGCTCTAATATGTTCTGCTTGGCTCCGTGGTGGCCAGAAGTAGAGGTCTCGACTCGTTAGGTTAAGATATCCTATGTTTGGTTGTGTTAGCTTTGGACTTGTTTGGTTAGGATATCTCTGACTATTATTGTATAAGATGCTATTCGGTGGTTTCCTGCGCTCTCCGTTGCTCCCGAGTACTCTACACGACTCTGGGGAGGCCAGCAGTGGCGGTCGTAGCACGATAGCTTGGTTTAGTTAACGCATGGCTAGGATAGGTTAGGTGAGGATTGGTAAGGAGGTCTTTGACTTTTGAGCTATCCACTGCTATTCTGTGCATACCTGCGCTCCACGGAGCTCTAGTATTTTCTGGTTGGCTACGCGGAGGCCAGCAGTAGTGGCCTCGGCACGTTAGTCTGAGTTACGCTGCGTATGGCAATGTTGCGCTTGGTCAGGTTATGAGACGATGGCTTTGACTCTTGTGTTATACACTGCTATTCGGCGGATGGCTGCGCACTACATTGTTCCTCTATACTCTACTTGTCTACGGGCAGGCCAGCAATAGCGGTCGTCGCTCGATAGAATGAGTTAGGTTACGCTTGGCTATGCAAGGTTAGGCTGGGTCTGGCTGGTACGCCTTTGGCTTTTGTGCTATACACAGCTATTCGGTAGATTTCTGTCCTCTACTGTGCTGTAATATGTTCTGCTTGGCTCTGCCGATGCCAGCAATAGAGCTCTCGACTCGTTAGGTTTAGATATTCTACGCTCGGTTGGGTCGGGTTAGGTATGATTTGGTTATGATGGCTTTGACTTTTGTGCTATATACTGCTCTTCGGAGGAATCCTGAGCTTTATTGTTATCTAATATGTTCTGCTTGGAGATGTGGGGGCCAGAAGTAGTGGCCGCGGCACGTTAGGCTGCGTTTGTTTGTGTATGGCTATGATAAGTTTTGTTATGTTAGGAGAGAGTGTCTTTGTCCGTTGTGTTTTACACTGCTAATCGGTGGACTTCTGCCCTCCAAATTGCTCTACTATACCCTGCTCGAACCTCGGGAGGACAGCAATGGTGGTGTAGGCGCGTTATGCTGTGCTATGCTCATCTGGCTTTGTTTTGGTTTGTAAGGTTAGGGTTGCAAAGCTGTGTCTTTTGCACTATACACTGCTATTCGGAAGATTTCTGCGCTCTACATAGTTCTGCTATACTCTACTCGACACTTTGGTAGACATTAATAGTGATATCGGCACGTTAGCTTGTATTAGGCTATGTTTGGATGGGTTACGTTCGCATGGGTTAGGTGCGGATATCTTTGACCTTTCTGCTATACACTGCCATCATATTAACTACTGAGCTCCATTCTCCTCCAATATGTTCCGCTGGGCGATGGGGAGGCCAGCAGTAGCGGTCTCGGCACGTTAAGTTGTGGTAGGTTACGTTCGGTTTGGTTACAATTCGTTAGTTTAGGAGAGAATAGCTTTGACCTTTGAGCTATGCACCGCCATTCGGCGGATTCCTGCAATCTAATGCGCTCCAATATGATCAGCACGGTTCTGGGAAAGAAGGCAATAGTGGTATCAGCGCGTCATGATGTGTCAGGCTACGTAGTGTTAGGTTGGGGTAGGTCAGGTTGTGTTAGTGTATCTTGGTCATGTATGCTTTGGACTGTAGTGCAGCCGATTTCTGCGCTGTACTGTGCCCTGCTGTATTCTGATTGTATATGTGGGGGCCAGCAACCGTGATATCGGCGCCTTAGTTTGAGTTGCACAACGTTTGTGTTAGTCAGGTTAGGCCTGGCTAGGTTAGGGTACCTTTCACTTCTGTGCTTTGCACAGCAAGGCGGTTGACTTCTGCGCTTTACTGTGCTCCAATGTATTCTGCTTGGTTCTGTGGAGGCCAGAAATAGAGTTCGAAGTGCTTTATGTTGAGATAGGCTACGATTGGTTGTGTTGCGATTATCAATGTTAGGATAGGATTGACCTTGACCTTGTGCTATACAGTGCATTGCGGTGGGTTTGTGCGCTCTACTCTGCTCTAGTATATTCTGCTTGGCTATGGCGAGGCCAGCAATAGTGGCCTCAGCGGGTTGGGTTGAGTAAGCTTTCGCATGGTTATGTTGCCTTTGGCTAGGTTAGTATACGGCAGCCTTGACTTCTGTGCTATACGCTGCTCTTCGGAGGATTTTAGCTTTCTACTGTGTCATAACACGTACTGTCTGGATCTTCGTAGGCCAACAATATTGGCCTAGCCACTCTATGGTGAGAAACACACCGTTTGCTTAGGTAAGGTTAGGTCGGGTTAGGTTAGGGTAAGTTCTACTTTTGTGCTTTGCACTGCTGTGCGGTGGATATTTGCGGTCTACGGCGCTCTAGTACCTTCTGCTTGGCGCTGTGCTGGACAGCAATAGTTGTCTCGACACGTTAGGGTGTGTTATGCTACGTTTGGTTGTGTTACGTTTGGTGAGGTTAGGATGGGATAGATTAGACTTTTGTGCCATACACAGCTGTCTGCGGCGTACTGCAGTTTACTGTGTTCTAATAATCCCTGCTTGGCTCATGCGAGGCCAGCAATACTGGTCTCGTCATGTTATGTCGCGATAGGCAACGATTGGATACGTTACGTCTGGCTTGGCTAGGATAGGCTACTCTTACTTCTGTGCTATTTACTGCTATTCGGTGGAAATCAATAATCGAATGTGCTCTGATTTGTTCTGCTTGGGAATCGGAAGTCCTACATTATTGGTTTCATCACTTTACGTTGTGCTACACTACGTATGGGTAAGGTTGGGTTAGTTGAGCTTAGGTCATGGTATGCTCGACTTTTACGGCGTACAATGCAATGCCGTGCACTTCTGTGCTCTGCTGTGCCGTAGTATTTTCTGCTTGGCTCCGTGGTGGCCAGAAGTAGAGGTCTCGGCTCGATAGCTAGATATCCTACGTTCGGTTATGTTACGTTTGGTGAGGTTAGGGCTGTATAGCTTTGACTTTTGTGCTATACACTACTGTCAGCGGTTTTCTGCGCTCTACTGCGCTCTAATATTTTCTGCTTGTCGCTGTGGAGGTGTCAGCATTCGTGGTCACGGCGCGTAAGTTTGGGATATATTACGTTTGGTTAGGTTAGCATCGGTTGAGCTCGGTCCTGTTATCTTCGACTATCGTGCTATGCTGTGCTATTCGCACGACTTGTGCGATGGACTCTGTTCTTGTGTATGCTGCTTGGCCCGGTGTAGGCCAGCACTAGATGTCGCAGCACGTTAGGCACCGCTATGTTAGGTTTGGTTATGATAAGTTTGGATATATAAGGTCATCGTAGCACTGACTTTTGTGCTATACACTGCTATTCGGAGGATTTCTGTAATCTAGTGTGCCCTAGTATATTCTGCTTCGCTCTGTGGAGGCCAGCAATAGTCGTCTTGGCGCATTGGGTCATGGAATTGGGTCACGTACGCTTGTGCTACGTTTGGCTATGTTAGGAAACGGTATCCTTGACTTTCGTACTTTACACTGCTATTCTGTGGATCTGTGCGCACTACTGTGCTATAACCCTTTCTGCCTGGCTCTGCCTAGGGCAGCAGTATTGGTCTCGTCGCGCTATGTTGAGTTACACTGCGTTTTTATAGTTTAGGTTAGGTCAGCTTAGGTCAGGATGTGTTTGACTTATGTGCTATACACTGCTATGCCGTGGGTCCATGCGCTCTACTGTGCTCTAATACTTTCTTCTTGGCACCAGCGTGGAAAGGAATAGCGATCCCGGCACGTTAGGCTGAGCTACGATACGTTCGGTTATGCTACGTCTTGTGACGTTCGGGAAGGTTTGTTTAGACGTTTGAGTCATACACTGCTATTAGATGGATTTCCATCCTCCACTGTGTTCTAATATGTTCTGCTTGGCTCTGTAGTGGCGAGAAACGATGGTCTTGGCACGTCAGTCTTAGCAAAGATACGCCTGGTCTGGTTAGTTATGGATGATCTGGTTAGGATTCCCTTTTTGTGCTATACCCTGCTTTTCGTTGGTTTTATGCGCTCTACATTGCTCTACCACATTCTGCTCGACTCTGGGGCGGAGCGGAATAGTTGCCATCGCAAGTTACTTTGAGTTAGGTTGTGTTTGGTTGGGTTAGGTTATGCTAGGCTTGGCTACTGTGGCCTTGACTTTCGTGCTATAGACTGCTATTCGGCGGATCCTAGTGATTTAATGTGCACTGCTATTTTCTGCTTTGCTCCGGGGATGCCAGCGGCAGTGGATGCGGCACGTTATGTTGAGCTATGTCACGTGCTGTTAAGTTAGGTTAGGCCAGGTTAGGTTAGGGTATCCTCGACTTTTTGCTATATACTGCTATTCGGTGGATTCCTGAGATCTACATTGCTCTATTATGCTCTGCACGACTCCCGCGTTTTGGTTACTAACGGTCGCGGCACCTGAGGATGAGTTTGGGTACGTTTGGTTAGTTTAGGTTATGTAAAGATAGGTAAGGGTAGCTTTGGCTTTCGTGATATCAACTGTTGTACGGTGGATTTCTGCGCTAGACTGTGGTCTACTATATTCTGCTTGGCCCTGTGGAGGTTATCAATAGTGGTCGTGGGAGTCATGTTGTGGTAGGCTACGTTTGGTTAGGTTATGATAGTTGGGTTAGGCTTGGATAGATATGACTTTTGTGCCATACCCTGCGATTATATTTATTTCTGGGTTCTACTGAACTTTAATATGTTCTGCGCGACTTTGGGGGGCCAGCTATGGTGGTCACCGTACGTCTGCTTTATTTATGCCACGGTTGGTTATGTCGAGATTGTATGTATAAGGATAGGACTGATTTGACTTTAATGCTATATACTGCTATTCGGTGGATTTCTGCCACCTTCTGTGCTCCAGTGTGTTCTGTTTGTCTCTGTGGAGGCCAGCAATAGCGTTCTATGCACTGTATGTTGAGATGTGCTACGATTGATTAGGTTAGGCTAGGTTAGTTCAGGTATGGTTTGGATATCTTTAACTTTATGGCCATACACTGCCATGCGGTGGATTTCTGCGCTCTACTGTGCTCTAGTATACCCTGCTTGGCTCTGTGGAGGCCAGCAGTAGTGGTCGCGGCATGTTAGGTTGAGCTATGCTACGGCCCTTTGGGCCAGGTTAGGAAGGATTGGTCAGGATTTTTTTGACCTTTGTGGCATACACTGCTATTCGGTGCACTTCCGCGCTGTATATTGATCAACTATAATCCGATCGACTCTGGTGAGGTGAGAAGTAGTGGTCGCCGCAAGTGAGTTTGAGCTATGTTATGATCGGTTAGGTTAGGTTTGGCAATGGTTGGCTTGGACAGCTCTGACATTCGTGACATACTGTGTTATTCGGCGGATTTCTGTGATCTACTCAGCTCTACAACATTCTGCTTGACTCTGGGGAGGCCAGAAACAGTTTTCGCGTTACGTTACGTTGAGCTATGATGCGTTTGATAAGGTAAGGATAGGTAAGGTTAGATTAGGATATGTTTGACTTTTGTGCCATACACTTCAGTGCGGTGGATATATACGCTCTACTGTGGTCTGGCATATTCTGCATGGCTCTGGGCAGGCTAACAATAATTGTCTCGTCATGTTAGGTAGAGTTTCGTTGCGTTTGGATATGTTACGTTTGGCCAGGTTTGGATAAGCTACACTGACTTTTGCGCTGTACACAGATATTCGTTGGATTTCTGCATACTACCGTGCTCGAATATGTTCTGCTTTGCTCTGGGGAGCCCAGGAATATTTGTTTCGTCACGTTATTTTGAATTACAGTACGTTTGGAATGGTCACAATTGGTCAGGTTAGCTTAGTGTATCTTGCACTTTTTTGCTTTGCACTGCATTGCGGTGGATTTCTGCGCTCTACTGTACTGCAGTATATTCTGATTGGCTCCGGAGATGCACAGCAGGAATGGTCGCGGCACGTTATGTTGGGTATGGCTACGTTTGATTAGGCTATGTTAGGTTAAGTTTGGTTAGGATGGCATTGACTTTCTCCTATACGCTGCAATGCAGCGGATTTCTGCGCTCTACTGGGCTGCAGTACATTCTGCTTGTCTCTGCGGAGGCCAGAGATGGTGGTATGGGTATGCTAGGTTGAGTTTTGCAGTGCTTGGATATGTTATGTTCGGCTAAATTAGGACAGGCTACTCCGATTTTTGTGCCGTACACTGCCATTCCGCGTATGTCTACCTTCCGCTATGCTTTAATGTGTCCTGCTTGGCTCTGGGGAGGCCGCCCATAGAGCCGTGGCACGTTATGTTGAGCTAGACTACGTTTGGTTGGGTTAGGGTTTGTCATTTTGGGTTAGGGTATCTTCGACTCTTGTGCTGTATACTGCAGTGCGGCGGACCTTCGCGCTCTGCTGTGCTCTACTATATTCTGCTAGGCTCTGTGGAGGAGAGCAATAGTGGCCTCTACGCGTTCTGTGTGGCATGGTTACCTATGTTTATGTTACGCTTGGCTTGGTGAGGACAGGATAGCCTTGTCTTTTGAGTTATACAACACTATTCGGCGGATTTTCGCATTCTACTGTGCTGTAACACCTTCTGCTTGGCACTGCGGAGACCAGCAATATTGGTCTCGACACGCTATGCTGAGATGCACTACGTTTGGCTAGGTTAGGTTAGGCCAAGTTAAGGTAGGTTATCTTCCGTTTCTGTAGTATGACCTGCAGTGATGTGGATTCCTGCGCTCTGCTGTGCTATAGTATATTTTGCTTGGCTCTGAGGATGCCAGCGGTAGTGGCCTCGGCGTATAAGTTTGAGAAACGTTACGTATGTTCATATTACGTTTGGGTTGGTTAGAACACAGTTACATTGGTTTTTGTGCTATACACTGCCTTCGGTGGGCTCCTGCTTCCTACTGTGCCCTAACATCTTCTGCTTGGCGCTAGGGAGGCCAGTGCTGGTGTTCTCTGCTCGTTATGTTGAGTTATGCATCGTTTGTCTATGTTACGTTTGGTGAGGTTAGGATAGGATAGCCTACAGTTTTGTGTTGTGCGCTGCTCTTCGCGGATGTCTGCGATTTACTGTGTTCTAATATTGTCAGCTTGGCCCTGGGGTCTCGAGCAGTAGCGTTCGTGGCAAGTTGGGTTGTGTTAGGTTATGTTCGGTTAGGTTAGGTTAGGTCAAGTTAGGTTAGGATAGCTTTGGCTGTCGTGCCATACACTATTATACGCTAGACTTCTGCGATCTACTGCGCTCTACTACATTCTGCTTGGCTCTGGGGAGGCCAGGTGCAGTAGAAGCGGCAATTTATGTTGAAATATGATACGTTTGGTTCGGTTAGGTTCGGTCGGGTCAGGTAAGGGTATCTTCCGCTTTTGTGCTATACACTGCAATGCTGTGGATTTCTGCGCACTGCTGTTATCTATTACACTATGCCTACATATGTGGAGGCCGGCAATAGCGGTCTCGTCACGATAGGTGGAGTTGGGTTACGTCAGGATGTGTTACATTTGGCTAGGATAGGAGTGGCTACTTTGACTTTTGTGCTATATACGGCTGTACGGTGGATATCCGCGATCTAATGTGCTGTAATATGCTCTGCTTGGCTCTTGAGAGGCCAGCAACGGTGGTGTCGGCCCGCTAGATTTTGTTAGGCTACGTTAGACTAGGTTATGATGGGTAAAGTTTGGTCAGGATGTCATTGACACTTCTACTATACACTCCAATGCGGTGGACATCTGCGCTCTACTGTGCAGAAGCAAATTCTGCTTGGCTCTGGAGAATCCAGCGATCGTGGACGGGGCACGATAGGTTTCGTTATGTTACGATTGAATAGGGTAGGAGGCGAAGTCTTCGACTTTTGCTCTATACACTGTTATTGGGTGGATATCAGCGATCTACTGTGCTCCAGTACTTTCTCCTTGGCACAAGGAAGGCCATCAATAGTGGTCACGGCAAGTTATGTTGTGTTGTGTTACGTTTGGTTATGCTACGATTTGTTATGTTAGGGTGGTACGTCTTTAACTTTTGTGCTATACCCCTCTGTTCGGTGGATTTCGGCGGTCTGCTGTGATCTAATATTCTCTGCCTTGCTCTGGGGAGGCCAGAGAAGGTAGCCGCGGCGCACTGAGCTTGGATATTCTACGCTTGGTTAGGCCGGTTTACGTCAGGCTTTGTCAGGATGTCTTTGTCTTTTGTTCTGGACACTGCTATTCGGTGAACTTCTGCGCCCTACTCTTCTCTAATATGTTCTGCTCGGCGATGGGGTGGGCAGCAATAGTGTTCGTGGCACGTCAGGTTGAGTTAGTTTACGTTCTGTTACGGCAGGTTGGGCTATGTTTGATATGGATAGCTCTGATTTTCGCGCCAGACATTGTTTTTCGGCAGATCGCTGCCCTCCACTGTGCTCGGCTATAATATGCTGGGCCCTGTGGAGGCCAGCAACCATGGTCGCGGCAAGTTATGTTGTGTTCGGCCACCTTATGTTGGATTACATTTGTTAGGGTTAGTTCTCAATATCTTTTACTTTTCTGCTGTACACCGCGTTTCGATGGATTTCTGCGCTCTACTCTCCTCTAGTAAGTTCTGCATATCCCTGAGGAGGCCAGCAATATTGGTCGCGGGAGGTTTGGTTGACTTAGATTACGTTTGGTTAGGTCAAATTACGTTGTGTTAGGTTGGTATGGCTTCGACTTTTGTGCTGCGCTCTGCTGTTCGGTGGACTTCTACTGTCTACTGTGCTCAAGTATGCTCTGCTTCCCTCTGGGGAAGCCTCTAATATTGGTCTCGGCACGTTAGGTTGAGATAGGAAACGCTTGGTTAGGTTTTGTTGGGCTAAGTTTAGTCAGGATCGCTTAGACCTTCGTGCTATACACTTTTGTTCGGCGGATTCTTGCCCGCCACTGTGCTCTACTCTAATCAGCTTGGCCCTGTGGACGCCAGCAATAGTCGTCGCGACACGTTATGCTGAGTATGCTGCGTCATGTTAGGATTTGATAGTTTGAGTTAGGATTGCATACCCTTCACTTTTCTGCTGTACACCGCGTTTCTATGGATTCCTGCGCTCTACTCTCCTTTCATGTGTTCTGCTAGGCTCTGGGGAGGCCAGCTATCGTGGTGGCGTCACGGTAGGTACAGGTTGGTTACGTTCGGCAATGCTGCGGTTGGTTAGGTTAGGACAGGTTAGCTGTGAGTTTTGCGACATGCACAGCTATTCCATCGATTTCTACGCTCTATTGTGCTCTACTATATTCTGATCGGTCCTGGGAAGGCCAGCAGTGATGGTCTCGGCATGTTAGTCACAGTTAGCTTGCGTTTGGTTATGTTACGTTTGGTTACGTTAGAACAGGATAGCTTTGACTTTTGTGCTCTACACGGTTATTCGTTGGATTCCTGACATCTACTGTGCTCCAGAACTCTCTACTTGGGGCTGGCGAGGCCAGAAACAGTGGTATCGGTACGTTAGGTTGTGCTAGGCAATGTTCGGCCAGCTTACGTTTGGTTAGGTTACGATGGAATGACTTTGAATTTTGAGTAATACTCGTCAATGCGGTGGACTTCTGCGCTCTGCTGTGCTCTAATATGTTGTGCTGGGCTCTGGACGGGCCAACAATACAGGTCCCGGCTCGTTAGGCTTAGTTAATCCTCGCTTGGTTAGGTTAAGCTAGGTCAGGTTAGGTTGGGATATCTTTGACTTTTGTGGTTTACACTGCTAATTAGTGGATGTCAGCGCTCTGGTATGCTCCTGCATATTCTGACTGCCTCTGGGGTCACCAGCAATAGTGGTCCCGGTACGTTAGGTTGAGCTGGGTTGCGTTCTTGTTACGTTACGGTTGGTTAGGTTTGTATAGGATAACCTTGACTTTTGTGCTCCACACTGCTATTCGGTGGACTTCCAGGCTTTTCGTTGCTCTACTGTAATCTACTCGACTCTGGGACGCCAGCAACGGCGGTCGTCGCACGATAGGTTGTATTAGGATACGTTTAGCCAGTTTATGTTAGCGCGGGTAAGGTCTGTATGGCTTCGATTCAACTGCTATACAAAGCGGTTCTACGAATTCCGGCGCCCTACTCTCCTCTAATATGTTCTACATGGCCCTGCGAGGACAGCAATGGTGGTCGCGGAGCGATAGGATGCGTGAGATTACGCTTGGCTGTGTTAAATTTCGCTGGGTTTGGCAGAGGTAGCTTTGACTCCTGTGCTTCACACTGCTATACGGAAGATATTCGCACTGTGCATTGCTATACTTGCATCTGCTTGCCTCCGCGGAGGCCAACAACATTGGTCGCGTCACATTAAGTTATGTTATGTGTCGTTCGATTATGTTAGGAGAGGGTAGCTTTGACTTTTGTGCTATACATTGCTATTCGGTGGATTTCAGTGGTCTGCTGCGCTCCAGTATACTCTGCTTGTCTCTGGGGATGCCAGCGACAGAGGTCCAGGCACCTTAGTTTGAGTTAGGATACGTTTGGTTATGCTACGTTTGTTGAGGTTAGGCTAGGATTGCTTCGACTCTTGTGCTATAGACTGCTATTCGCTGAATTTATACATTCTACAATACTCTACTATACCCTGCTCCACTCTGCGGAGGCCAATAATAGTGGTTCCGGCAGGTTAGGTTGGAACAGGCTTCGTTTGGGTAGGCTATGTTTGCTTTGGTTATGTTTTGACGGATTTGGCTTCCTTGCTATACACTGCTCTTCGGTGGATTACCGCGCTCTACATTGCTCTTCTATACTCTGCTCTACTCTCTGGAGGGCAGCAACGGTGGTAGCGGCAGTTTAGGTTAAGCTAGAATACTTTCGGCTAGGTTAGGTTACGGTGATTAGGTTATGATGGCTTCGACTGTTGTGCTACACACTGATATACTAAGGAACTTTGCGCCCTGCTGTGGGCTACAACAATCAGGTTGTGTCTGTAGACGCCAGGAAAAGCGGTCGCGGCAAGTTGGATTTTGTATTGTTCAGCTTGGTTAGGTTAGGCTTGGTTAGGTTTGGTTGAGACAGCTTTGGCTTTTGTGATATACAATGCTGTTCGTTCGACTTCGGCGTTCTACGTCGCTCTGCTATACTCTGCTTGGCTCTCTCGAGGCCAGCAGTGGCGGCCGTAGCGCGATAAGCTGAGTTAGGTAGCGTACAGTTATGTTACGTTTGGACAGTTCAGGATTGGGTAGCTTAGACTTTTCAGCCATACACTTCAATACGATGGATTTCTGCGCTCTACTGCGTTCTAGTATATTCCACTTGGCTACGTGGAGGCCAGCAGTATTGCTCTCAGCACTCCAGCCTGAGTTAGGCTGCGTTTGGCTAGGTATGGTTATTTTGGGTTAGGTTGGGATTGATTTAACTTTCGTGGTATAGAATGTTGTTCGGCGGACTACTGCACTTTAATTTGCTCTGGCATGTTCGGCTCGGCTGGGGGGGGGGGCAAACAAGTATGGTCTAGGAGCGTCAGGTTTAGTTAAGCTACGCTCCGTTATGTTACGTTTGGACATGTTAGGATAGTGTAGCTTCGTCTATTGTGCTATGCACTGCGATTATATGGACTTCTGTGCCTTATTCGCCTTTAATATATTCTGCTTGGTTCTGAGTAGGGCAGCAATAGAAATCTCGGCACGTTAGGAGTAGTTATGCTTCGTTTGGTTACGTTAAGTTTGTCTAGGTTTGGATAGAATAGCTTTGACTGTTGTGCTACACACTGCCATACGCTGGATTTCCGCTCTGTACTGTGCCTTAGTATGTACTCCTTGGCTCTGAGGAGCCCAGCAGTATTGGTCTCGGCACGTTAGGTTGAGTTATGTTGCGTCTGGTTTGGTTAAGTTTGCTTAGTATGGCCTTGACTCTTCTGCTATACACTGCTATTCGGACTGCTTAAGCGTTCTACATGACTCTGCAATGCTCTGCTTAGCTCTCGTGACGCCAGCAATAGCGTTCGTGGCATGTCTGGTTGTGACACGTTACGAACGCAAATGTTACGTTTGGTTAAGTTAGGATAGGATAGCTTTGACTTCTGCGCAATACGCTGCCATTCGGTGTACTCCTGTCCTCCACTGTGCTCTACTCTAATCCGCAAGACCCTCAGGAGACCAGCAATAGTAGTCGCGGCAAGTTTCGTTTTGCTTTTCTGCGCTAGGTTAGGTTACATAAATCTGGGATAGGTTTGGATGTCTTTCACCTTTCTGCTGTACACTGCGATTGTATGGGTCCCTACGTCCTACTCTCCTCGAATATGTTCCGCTTGGCTCTGGGATGGCCAGCAATGGTGGCGGCGCATGTTCGGTTCAGTTTCGTTACGTTCGGTAGAGTCAAAGTTGGTTACGTTAGGACAGGTTTCAGAGGTTTCCTTTGATTTTTGTGCTTCATGCTGCTTTCGGTGGGGTTCTCCTCTCTGCTGTCCTCTAATATGCTCTGCTTTGCTATGGGTAGGCCAGAAATAGTGGCTGCGGCACGTAAGCTTGTGCCGCATTACGTTCCGCACGGTTAGGTTTAGCCAGGTCTGGACGGCATAACATTGAGTTCTGTGCAATACGTTGCTATTTGGTGGCTTTCTCAGATTTACTCTGCTCTACTACACTCTGCTCCTCTCTGGGGAGGTCAGCAATGCTGGTCTCGGCACGTTACGTTATGTCACGGTGCGTTTGGTTACGTCAGGTTTGGTCAGTTTTGGACAGGATAGTTTTGTCCTTTGCGCAACGCATTGTTATAACGGCGTCTTCTGCGCTCTACTGTCCTCTAATATGCTCTGCTTGGATATGCGCTGGCCATCAGTGGCGCTGTCTGCTCGTTAGGCTGAGGTATGTTGCGTTCGGCTATGTCACGCTTGGTAAGGTTAGGACAGGATAGCATAGACCTTTGTGCTATACACTGCTATCCAATGGATTTCTGCGCTCTACTCTGCTCTAATGTGTTCCGCTTTGCTTTGCATAAATCAGCAATCGTGGTATATGCACGTCAGGCTTTGTTACGCTACGTTCGGTTAGGTCAGGTTAGGCTAGGTTTTGTTAGGATGGCTTTGACCCTTGCGCTATACACCGCTATTCTGTCAATACCTGCGCTCTGCGTTGCTTCACTATCATCCGCTTGTGTCTGTGAAGGCCAGCAATAGTGATCTCGGCACGTTATGTTGTGTCAGGTTACGTTCGGTTGGTTCGGTTTAGGCTAAGTTTGTTCGGGATAGCTTTAACTTGTGTACTGTTCACTGCTATTTGGTGGATTTCCGCGCTCTGGTGCACTATAGCATGACCAGCTTGGCCCTAAGGAGACCAAAAATGGCGGTCTCGGCACGTTGGGTTTAGCTGTGTTACTTGTGGATATGTTGGGGTTGGTTAGGTTGGAAGAGGATAACATCGACTTCAGTGGTATGGCCTGATATTGTGTCGATGTCCGCTCCATACAGTGCTTTAATATTTAAAACCTGTCTGGGAGAACCAGCAATAGTGGTCTCGGCACGTTATTTTGGGTCATACTACGTTTTGTTAGGTTGGGTTAGGCAATGTTTTGTCACGGTAGCTTCAACTTTTGTGAGGTACGCTGCTTTTCGGTGGATCTCTGCGATCTACTGAGCATTAGAATGCCCAGCTTGGATCTGCAGAGGGCAAAAATTGCGGTCTCGGCAGTTTAGATTGAATCATGTTACGTTTGGCTATGTTACGGTTGGTTAAGTTACGAGAGGGTAGCTTTGACCTTAGTGCAATAATCTGTTATTAGATGGATTTCTTCTCCCTACAGTGCTTTAATATTTTCAGCTTGGCTCTGGGAATGTCCGCAACAGTGGTCTTGGCATAGTACGCTGGGTCATGTTACGCTCGGCTAGGTTGGTTTTGGCAACGTTTGGTCAGTATCGCTTTAACTTTTGCGCTGTACGCTGCTGTTCGGTGGATTTCTGCGAACTTCTGTGCCCCAGTATGTCCTGCTTGGCTCTGCTCCGAGGGCAATATTATCTGCCTCGGCACGTTAGGTTTAGACAGGCAATGCTTCGTTACGTTCGGTTGTTTTGGGTTAGGCTCTGGTATCTATGACTTTTCTGATATACAGTGCGATTCCATGGATTCCAGCGTTCTACTCTTCACTAACATGTTCTGCATCACTCTGGCAAGGCCAGCAAGGGTGATTCCAGCACGTTATGATGGGCCACGCTACGTTCGGTTAGGCTGGGTTAGGCAATGTTCGGACAGGACTGTTTCAACTTTGGCGCTATGCGCTGCTATTCGGTGGATGACTGAACTCCACAGTGCTCTAATATCTTCAGCTTGGCTCTGGCAGTGCCGGCGATAGTGATCTCGGCACGTTACGATTTGCCAGGTCACCTTCGGTTAGGATGCGTCAGGCTAAGTTTGGTCAGCATAGCTTTATCTCTTGTGCTGTACGCTGCTATTCGGTGCATTACTGCTCCCTACAGCACTTCAATATTTTTAGCTTGGCCCCGGCAGGGCCAGCAATAGTGGCCTCGGCACGTTATGTTGAGTCACGTTACCTTCGATTCGGCCGGCTTAGGACAACTATGGTCAGGATAGCTCTAACTTTTGTGTTGTACACAGATATTCGGTGGATCTCTGCTTTCTAATGTGCTGTAGTACGTCCTGCTTATCTCTGGGGAGGGCAACAATAGCGGACCCGGCACGTTAATTGAGTGGTTATGTTCCATTGGTTTGGGTTAGGCTTGGGTAGC
>NW_016908416.1:29146-35842 GCF_001483705.2 Eufriesea mexicana
CACTCCCCAGTAACGAGTTATACCTTGCTCTGCGAAGGCCAGCAATGGTGGTCGCGGCAGGTTTGGTTGAGCTAGGTCACGTTTGGTTATGGTACGGTTGGTTAGGTTAGGTGGGGATAGCTTTGTCTTTGGTGCAGTATTATGGTGTTAGTTCGCTTTCTGCGCCCTACAGTGCCTTAATATATTCAGCTTGACTCTGGCAAGGCCAGCAATGGTGGTCTCGGAGCGATATGATGTGTCAGGCTACGTTTGGGCAGGATAGCTTTAACTTTTGTGCTGTACACTGCTATTCGGTGGATTTCTGCGTTCCACTCTGCTCTATAACGTCCTGCTTGACTCTGGAAAGGGCAGCAATGGCGGCCTCGGCACGCTTGGTCCAGTTAGGTTGTGCTTGGTTGTGTTCCGTTTGCTTGGGTTTGGTTTGGGTGACGCTGACTTTTCCGATAAGCACTGCGTTTCTGTGGACTTCTGTTCCCTACTCTTCACTAATGTATTCTGCTGGGCGCATGGGAGGGCGGTATTATTGGTCGCGGAACGTAAGCTTGTACTCTGTTGCGATTGGTTATGTTACGATTGGTTAGGTTAGGCGGGGATGGTTGTATATATTGTCCTGTATTCTGCTATTAGGTGGATTTCTGCACCCGACAGTGCTCTAATGTTTTCAGCTTGGATCTGGAAAGGCCAGCAAGTGTGGTCTCGGCACGTTATTGTGAGTCGGGTTACGTTCGGTTAGCTTGGTTCCGGCTAAGCATGGTCAGGGTAGCATTAACTTTTGTGTTGAATACAGCTTTTCGGTGGATTTCTGCGCTCTACTATGCTCTAGTATACTCTGCTTGGCACTGGGGAGGCCAGCAATAGTTGTTGCTGCATGTTAGCGTGAGTCAGTTTACGTTTGGTTAAGTAAGTGGAGGATAGCTACGACTTCGGTGCAATAGCCAGCCATTAGGTGGGTTTCTGCGCCCTATAGTGCTTTAATGTCTTCAGCTTAGCTCTGGTATGGCCAGCGAGTGTCGTCTCGGTACGTTAGGATTAGTCATGCTACGTTAGGTTAGGTTGGGTTAGGTTACGTTTGATTTTGATGGACATAACTTTCGACCTGTTCACTGACATACGGTGGTCTTCTGCGCTCTACTGCGCTCTAGTATGTTATCCTTGGCTCTCGGGAGGGCCACAATAGCGGCATCGGCACGTTCGTTTGAGTCGGGCAATGTTTGGTTTTGTTCTGTTGGTTTGGGTTAAACTTGGGTATCTTTGACATTACTCATGTACCCTGCGGTTACCTGGAGTTCTGCGTCCTACTGACAACTATCGTGTTCCCCTTGAATCTAGGGAGGCCAGACATAGTGTTCGCGGCACGTTAGGTTGAGCTGGGTTATGTATGGTTATGTTACCATTGACTAGGTCAAGAGAGGGTAGCTTTGACAGTAATACCATAGTCTGTCATTAGTTTGATTGCTGCGCCATACAGTGCTCTAATGCTTTCAGCTTGGCTCAGGGAAAGCCAGCAATAGTGGCCTCTGCACGTTATGTTGAGTCACGTTACGTCCGGTAGGTTGGGTTAGCCTATGTTTGGTCAGGGTAGCCTCAACTTATGTGCTGTACACTGCTATTGGGGGGAATTGTGCGCAGAGCTATGCTCTAATATGCCCTGCTCGGCTGTGAGGAGTGCAGCAATAGCGGTCTCGGCACGTTAGGTCGATGTAGGCTATGTTTGGCTATGTTCTGTAGGCTTGCGTTACGTTCGGGTAGCTTAGACTTTTCTGATATATACAGCGATTCTAGGTATTTCTGCGCTCTACTCTCCACTAATGTGTTCTCCTTGCCTCTGTGGTGGCCAGCAATAGTAGTCGCGGCACATTAGGTTTAGTTATGCTACGTTTGGTTATGTTCCGTTGGTTTGGGTCAGGCTTGGGTAGCTTCGTGTCTTCAGATATACACAGCGATTATATGTATTTCTGCGTTCTACTCTCCACTTACGTATCCGGCCTGTCTCTGGGGAGGCCAGCAATAGTGGTTACATCAATTCAGGTTGAGTTGGGTTACGCTTGGTTATGTTAATGTTGGTTCTGGTAGGAGAGGATGGCGTTGAGTTAAGTGCAACATTCTACTATTAGGTGGATTTCTGCTCCTCACAGTGCTTTAATATTTTCAGCTTTGCTCTGGGAAGGCCGGCAGTGGTGGCCTCTGCCCGTCGCGATTTGTTAAGTTACGTTCGGTTAGGTTGGGTCAGGCTAAGCTTTGTAAGGATAGCTTTAACTTTGGTGCTGTACACTGCTATTCGGTGGATTTCTGTGCTCTACTGTGCTCTACTGTATTCTTCTTGGCTCTGTGGAGGCCAGGTGCAGTGGTCGCGGAACGCAATGTTGGTTTACGCTGCGCCTGGTTAGGTCAGATTATGTCAGGCTAGGTGAGCATATCTACGGCTTTTGAGCTATTCACAGCAATACTGCGAACTTCTGCACACTACTCTGCCCTACCATATTCTGCTTGAGTGAGTGGTGGTCCGCAATAGTGGTCCAGTCATGATAGGTTGATTTAGGTTTCGTTTGTGTATGTCACGTTTGGCCAGGTTAGTAGTGGCTACCGTGGCTTTCGTGCTGTACAATGCTTTCCCTGGATTTCGACGCTCTAATGAGCTCTAATATGTTCTGCTTGGCTCCGGGGAGGCCAGCAAAAGCGGCCTCAGCACGTCATGTTGAGGAAGGTTAGGTTCCGTTAGAATAGGTTGGGAAGGATTGGTTAGGATTTCTTCGACTTTTGAACTTTACACTGCTATTCCGAGGATGCCCGCTCTTTACATTGCTCTACTGTGCTCCACTCGACCCTGTCGCGGCTAGCAAAAGATGACGTGGCACGTTAGTTTCAGTTAGGTTATGTTTGGTTAGGTTAGGTTAGGTTTAGTTTGACCAGGATGACTTTGACTTTCGTGCTCTACACTGCATTTCCGTGAATTTCTGTGCTCTTCATTGCTCTATTATTTTCAGCACGACTCTGGGGAGTCGAGCATTCGTGGTCGTGGTAAGTTAGCTTGAGCTAGGCTATGTTTTGTTATGTCAGGTTACGTGTAGTTCGGTTCGGATTGCTTTGACTTTCGTGCTATACTCATTTATTCGGACGATTTCTGTGATCTAGCGTTCTCTACTATATTCTGCTTCGCTCTGCGGAGGACAGGAGCATTGGTAGCGGCACGTAATTTTGAGCTATGCTACGTTTTTTCAGGTTAGGCTTGTTCAGGTTAGGATTGGATATCTTCGGCTCTTGCGCTATGCACTGCTATTCGGTGGATTTCAGGGCTCTACATTGCTCTACTGTACTCTGCTCGGCTCTGTGAAGGAAGCAATATCGGTCGTGGCACGTTATGATGGGTTAGATAACGTTTGGTAAGGTTAGGTTTGGCTCAGCTTTGGAATCAGAGCTTTGACTTTCGTGCTGTACACTGCTATTCGTTGGACTACTGTGGTCTACTGTGCTCTAGTACATTCTGCTAGGCTATAAGGAAACCGGCGGTATTGTTCGCAGTACGTTATATTCGGTTAGGCCACGTTAGGTTAGGTTAGGTTGGGTCAGGTTTTGCTAGGATATCTACGGATTTCGTATTCACTGCAATGCGGTGGATTTCTGCGCTCTACTGTGCAATAGTATATTCCGCTAGTCTCTGTGCAAGCAAGCAATAGCGGTCCCAACGTGTTAGGCTGTGTTAGGCTCAGTTTGGGTGCGTTACGTTCGGTTTGGTTGGGTTAGGCTAAGTTCGGTCAGGGTAGCTTTAACTTATGTGCTGCACACTGCCATTCTGTGGATTTCTGCTCTCCACTGTGCTCTAGTACGCCCTGATTGACTCTGGGAATGGTAGCGATAGCGGTCTCGGCATGTTAGACCTAGAAATGGTACACTTGGTTATGTCCGCTTGACTTGTGTTATGCTTCGGCAGCCCTGATATTTCTGATATACACAGCGATGATATCGGTTTCTACGTTCTATTCCCCACTAAGGTGATCGGCTTGACTCTGGGGTGGCCAGCAATATTGGTCTCAGTACGTTACGTTGAGTCATGTCACGATCGGTTATGTTGGGTCAGGTTAAGTTCTGTCAGAACAGGTTCTGCGCTGTACACTGCTATTATGTGTATTTCAGCGCTCTACTGTGCTCTAGTATGTCCTGCTTGGCACTGGGGCGGACAGTAGTACTGGTCACGGCACGTTTTGTTGAGTCACGCTATGCTCGGTTATGTTCTGTAATGTTTGGGATAGGCTTGGGTAGATTCCACTTTTCTGATTTACGCTCCGACTATATGGATTTCTGCGCTCTGCTCTCCACTAGCGTGTGCCGCTTGACTCTGTGGAGGCCTGCAATAGTGGTCGCGGCACGATAGATTGCGTAAGGTTGGGTTTGGTCATGTCACGATATGCTGGGTTAGGGGGGGCTACCTCTTTCATTAGTGCTGTGGTCAGCTACTAGGTGGACTTCTGCGCCATGCAGTGCTCTAACTATTTCAGCTTATCTCTGGGAACGCCAGCAACAGTGACCGTCGTCTCGTTATGATGAGTCAGGTTACGTTCGGTTAGGTTCCGTTAGGTTCGGTTAGACAATGTTTGGACAGGACAGCTTTACTTTTGAGCTGTACGCTGCTATTAGGCGTATTTCGGCGATCTACTTTGCTCTAGTACGTCCAGCTTGGCTCACGGGTAGGCAGCGATAGCGGTCTCGACACGTCATGTTGAGATACGCTATGCTTGGTTATTTTCATTTGGTTTGCGTTAGGTTTGGGTTCGTTATTGTTTTCTGATATACACTGCGATTCTATGGATTTCTGCGTTCCACTCTGCACTAAAGTGTTCTTCTTGGCGCTGGGGTTGCCAGCAATAGAGGTCGCGGCACGTTAGGTTTAGATACGTTACGTTTTGTTATCTTATGGTTAGTTAGGTTAGGGGAGGTTGGCTTTGACTTTAATACTATGGTCTGCTATTAGGTGAATTTCCGCTCCCTACAGTGCTTTAATATTTTCTGCTTGGCTGTGGGAAGGCCAGCAATAGTGGCCTCTGCACGTTATGTTGGGACAGGTTACGCTCGGTTAGGTTATGTGAGGCTAAGTTTGGCCAGGATTGCTTTATCTATTGTGCTGTACAGGGCCATTCGGTCGATTTCTGCGCACCACTGTGCTCTAATAAATCCTGTTTGGCTCTGTGGATGGCAGCAATAGCGGTCGCCGCACGTTAGATTGATTTACGCTATGTTTGGTTATGTTCCGTTTGTTTGGGTTGGGTTTGAGAAGCTTTTACCCTTCTGATATTCGCTGCCATTATATGGTTCTGTGCATTCTGCTCTCTACTAATTGGATCTGCTTGGCTCTTGGGTTGCAAGCACTAATGGGATCTGCACGTTACGTTGAGACAGGTTACGTTCGGTTAGGTTGGGTTAGGCAATGTTTGGTCAGGATATAATTAACTTATGCGCTGTATGCTGCTTTTCGGTGGATTCCTGCGCTCCACGCTGCTCTATTTTTCCTGCTTGGCTATGGGGAGGACAACAATAGCTGTCTCGGCACGTTAAATTGTGTCAGGCTATGTTCGGTTATGTCACGTTGGTTTGGGTTAGGCCTGTGTAGCCTTGACCTTTCTTATGTACACTGCGATTATATGGATTTCTACGTACTACTCTCAACTATCGTACTCCGCTTGACACTGGGGAGGCCGTCAATAGTGGTCGCGGCACGTTAGGTTGGTTTATGTTACGTTCGGTTATTTTACGTATGGTTATGTTAGGAAAGGATAGTTTCGACTTTAGTGCTATCGTTTGCTATTAGGCAGATTTCGGCGACATACAGTGTGCTAATGCTCTCAGCTTTGCTCTGGCAGTGCCAGCAAGTGTGGTCCCGGCACGTTACGATGAGTCAGTTTACTTACACTTCGGTTGGGTTAGGCAATGTTTGGTCAGGATAGCATTAACATTTGCGCTCTACGCTGCTATCCGGTCGGTTTCTGCTTCCTGCTGTGCTCTAGTGTGTCCTTGTTTGCACTGGGGAGGGCAGCAATATCGATCTCGGCACGTTACTTTGAGATATGTTACAATTGGATATGATACGGTTGGGTTGGTAAGAAGAAGATAGCTTTGCCTTTATTGCAATAGTCAGCTATTAGGTGAGTTTCTGCTGCCTACTGTGCTTTAATATCCTCAGCTTGGCTCTGAGAAGGCCAGCAATAGTGATCTCGTCACGTTATTTTGAGTTGGGTTACGTTCGGTTATGTTGGGTTTGACAATGTTTGGTCATGGTAGGTCTAGCTTTTGCGCTGTGCGCTACTAGTCGGTGGACTTCTGTGCTCTACTGTGCTGTTGCAAGTCCTGCGTGGCTTTGGGGAGGTCAGCAATAGCGTTGTCGTCGCGTTAGGTTGGGTCATGCTATGCTTGGTTATGCCCTATCGGTTTGGGTTAGGCTTGGCTAGCTTCGACTTTTCCGATACAGACAGCGATTACATAGATTTCTGCGATCTACGCTCCACTGACGTGTTCCGCTTGACTCTGGGGAGGCCATAAATAGCGGTCACGGCACGTTAGGTTGAATTATGTTGCGTTCGTTAAAGGAATGCTGGTTTGTGTTAGGTTCTGATAGCTTTGACTTTCGTGGCATAGACTGCTGATCGGTGGATTTCTGAGCCCTACTGTGCTCTACTCAACTATGCTCGACTCTGGTGAGGCCAGCAA
>NW_016908416.1:36107-118405 GCF_001483705.2 Eufriesea mexicana
CGGCTACGTGGGGACAGGCTAGGTTAGGATATCTTTGACTTTTGTGCTACACACTGCAGTGCGGTGGATTACTGAGCTCTACAGCCTTCCAGAATATTCAGCTTCGTTCTGGGGTGTCAAGCAAGGGTGGTCTCGCCGCGTTAGGTTCAGTTATGGTACGTTCGGTTGCGTTACGTTTGGCTATGTTAGGATAGTTCACCTACGACTTCTGTGTTATGCACTGCGATTCTATGCACTTCTGCGATATACTCTTCTCTAACGTGATCTCCTTGGGTCTGAGGAGGGCCGCGATTGAAGTCTTGGCACGTAAGGAAAGGTTAGGCTACGTTTGGTTACGATACGTTTAGTTAGGTAAGGATCGGAGAGCTTTGACTTATGTGCTATACACTGCTATGCCGCGAACTTCTGCGCTCTACTGTGCTCTAGTATGTTCTGCTTGGCTCTGGGGTGGCCAGCAATGGCGGCCTCGGCGCGCAAGGTTGAGTCAGGTTACGCGTTGCATGGCTACTTTCGGATAGGTTTGGATAGTGTAGCTTCGACCCTTGTGCTATACACTGCTATTCAGTCGAAATCTGTGCGCTGCATTGCTCTACAAGCATCTGCTTGTCCTTGTGGAGGCCAGCAATAGTGGTCTTGGCTCGGTTGTGCAAGGTTGGGTTAAGTTCGGTAGCTATGACTTTGCATTATGTGCTATACGCTGCCATTCGGTCGATGTCTGCTCTCTATGTTGCTCCTCTGGCATCCGCTTTTGTATGCGGAGACCAGCAACAGTGGCCGTGGCGCGTTTGCTTGAGTCATGTTACGTTCAGATCGGTAAGGGTAGGTTAAGGTTGGCTAGATTGGCTTTGACTTTTGTGCTATACACTGCTATTCGGTGGTTCCTTGCGCTCTACTGAGATCTACTACACTGTGCTCGGCTCAGGGGAGGCGAGAAATGGTTGTCGCGGTCCCTCATGTTTAGTTAGATTACGTTTGGCTATGTTACACTAGTTTGGGATAGCTCCTGATTACTTTGACTTTCGTGGCATGAAAGCCCCTTATGTTCAGTTAGATTACGTTTGGCTATGTTACACTAGTTTGGGATAGCTCCAGATTACTTTGACTTTCGTGGCATGAAATGTTGTTCGACGGACATCTGCGCCATACTGTGCTGTAGTTTGTTGTGCTTGGCTATAAGGAGGCAAACAACAGTGGTCTCGTCGTGTTAGGTTGAGATATTTAAAGTTTGGTTATGCTAAGTTTGGTTAGTTTAGGATAGGATAGCTTCGACTTTTTTGCTATACACAGCTACTCGATGGTTCCCTGCGCTCTAAATTGCTCTAATATGCTCTTATTGGCTCTGGCGGTCCAGCAATTATATTGCCGTCACGTTACCTTCAGTTAGGATACGTTGTGTTAGGCAGCTTATGTTAGGATATCTATGGCTCTTGCGCTACACACTGCATTGCGTTGGATTACGGCGCTCTCCTGTGCTCTAGTACATTCTGCTTGGCCCTGGGGATGCCAGCGGCAGTGTCCTCGGCGCGTTAGGTTGGGCTAAGCCACGTTCGGTTATGTTACGTTTGGCTATGTTATGATAGGGTGATTTCGAATATTGTGTTATGCACCGCGATTATATGGACTTCTGCGCCCTACTCTCCTCTAATATGTTCTGTTTGGCTCTGAGGAGGGCAGCAATAGTGGCCTCGGAACGTTAGGAATAGTTGCGTTTCATGCGGTTACGTTACGTTTTGGAAGGTTAGGAGAGCCTAGCTTTGACTTTTGCGCTGTACACTTCTGTTCGTCGGAATTCTGCGCTCTATTGTGCGCTAATATGATCCGCTTGGCACCGGCGAGATCGGCAACTGTGGCTTTGGCAATTATGTTTGAGTTACGCTGAGTTTGGCTAGGTCACGCTTTGTTAGGTTAGGAAATGTTAGCTTTGACTTTTGCGCTGTTCACTTCTGTTCGGCGGAATTCTGCGCTCTATTGTGCGCTAATATGATCCGCTTGGCACCGGCGAGATCGGCAACAGTGGCTTTGGCAAATATGTTTGAGTTACGCTGAGTTTGGTTAGGTCACGCTTTGTTAGGTTAGGAAATGTTAGCTTTGACTTTTGCGCTATACAGTACAATTCGGTGGTCTTCTGATCTCAAATGCGAATAAATATTCCCAGTTTTGATCTGCGTATGCCAGAAATAGTGGCCGCTGCGAGTTATGTTGTGTTAGGTTACGTTTGGTTAGGTTAGATTTGTTTGGTCATGTTACGGTAAGTTAGGTTAGGAGGGGATGGCTTTTTCATGACTGCTGCAGTCTTCTATTAGGTGGATATCTACCACCAGCGGTGCTTAAATATTTTCAGTTTGTCCACGGGAAGGCCAGCAACATTGACCTCGGCACGTTACGTTGATTCTGGTTACGTTCGGTGAGGTTGGGTCAAGTTATGTTACGTCAGGATAGCTTCAATTTTTGTCCTGTAGGCTGCTCTTCGGTTAATTTCTACGCTCTACTGTGCTCTAGTGTGACCTGCTTGGCTGTGGCGAGGGCAGCAATAGCGGTCTCGTCACGTTACGTTAAGAATGATGTTGGGTCAAGTTATGTTACGTCAGGATAGCTTCAATTTTTGTCCTGTAGGCTGCCCTTCGGTTAATTTCTACGCTCTACTGTGCTCTAGTGTGACCTGCTTGACTGTGGCGAGGGCAGCAATAGCGGTCTCGTCACGTTACGTTAAGTCAGGCTATGTTTGGTTTTTATGCGTTGGTTTGGGTTAAGCCTGGGTATCTTCGACTTTTCTGATATGCAAGGCGATTATATAGATCTCTGTGTGCTACTATCCACTAGCAGGCTCCGCTTGACCCTGGGAGGCCGGCAATAGTGGTCGCGGCACGTTAGGTTGGGTTTTGTTGCTGTTGGCTTTGTTAGGAGATGATAGCTACGACTTTAGTGCTATAGTCCGCTATTAGGTGGATTTCTGTGCCCTATAGTGCTCTAAGGCTTTCAGCTTGTCTCTGTGAATGACAGCAATAGTGGGCTCTGCACGTTACGTTGAGACAGGTTTCCTTCGGTTTGGTTGGGTTAGGCAATGCTTGGTCAGGATATAATTAACTTATGCGCTATACGCTGCTTTTCGGTGGATTCCTGCGCTCTGCGGTGCTCTATTTGTCCTGCTTGGCTGTAGGGTGGGCAACAATAGCTGCCTCGGCACGTTAGGTAGGGTCAGGCTATTTTCGATTATGTTACGTTAATTTGGGTTAGGCTTCTGTAGCTTTGACTTTTGTTATGTACACTGCTATTATATGGATTTCTGCGTACTACTCTCAACTATCGTGCTCGGCTTGGCTCTGAGAAGGCCAGCAATAGTGGTCGCGGCACGTTATGTGGAGTCGGGTTATGTTCGGTTGGTTTGGGTTGGACAATGTTTGGTCAGGATAGGTTTAACTTTTGCGTTGTGCCCTGCTATTCGTTGGACATATGCGCTCTACTGTGCTCTAGTAAGTCTTACTTGGCTCTGGGGCGGCCAGAAATAGCGGTCACGGCACGTTAGGTAGTGTTACTCTACGTTTGGTTAGGTTAGGTTGGGCCAGGTTATGTTAGGATATCTTCAACTTTTGTGCTATTCACTGCAATGCGGAGGAATTCTGCGAACTGCTGTGCTCTGGTATACTCTACAGGCCTCTGTGGAGGTCATCAATAGCTGTCTGGTCATGTTAGGATGAGTTGGGCTATGTTTGGATACGTTACGCTTGGTTAGCTTTTGGAAGATACTTCGAATTTTGTGCTGCACAATGCTACTCGTTGGATTTCTGTGATCCACTGTGCTCTACAACATTCTGCTTGGCAACGTGGAGGCCAGGAGCAGTGGTACAGGCACGAGATGTTGGGCTATGCTGCGTTTGGTTAGGTTAGTTTAGGTGAGGTTGAGTCAGCATAACTGCGGCTTTCGCTCCTTTCATTGCAATGCGGTGGATTTATGCGCACAACTGCTCCCTAGTACATTCGGCTTGACTCTGTGGAGTCCAGCAAGAATGGTCTAGTCACGTTTCGTTGAATTAGGTTACGTTCGGCTATGTTACGTTTGGCTAGGTTAGGGGATGCTACCTCGACTGTTGTGCTATACACTGTTGTTCTGCGGACCTCTTCCCTATAATGTGCTCTATTATGCTCTGCTTGGCTTTGTGGTGTCCAGTGGAGTTGGTCCCGGCACGTTAGCTTGAGTATGGTTACGTATCGTTAGGTTAGGTTAGGAATGCTCGGTTAGAATTTCTTCGACTTCTGTGCTGTAAACTGCTATTCGGCGGATATCTGCGCCCTACATTACTATGCAATACACTGCGCGGCTCTGTTGAGGCGAGTGATCGTTGTCGGGGCACGATATTTTGAGTCAGGTTATGCTTGGTTAGGTTAGGCTAGACTTAGTTCGGTTATGTTAGGTTTGGCTTTCGTGCTATACACTGTTATTCGGGGACTTCTATGAACTAATGTGCCGTGCTCCATTCTGCTTGGTTCTGAGGGTGCCTGCAGCAGTGGTCGCGTCGTGTTATGTCCAGTCATGCTACGTTTGGTTAGGTTAGGTTAGGCCAGGTTTGGTTAGGATATGCGAGACTCTTCTAACACACACTGCTCTTCCGGCGAGCAATAGCGATCGCGGCACGTTAGTTTTAGTTAGGTTACGTTTTGGTAGGTTAGGTTAGGTTATGTATGGTTAGGATAGCTTCGATTTTCCGGCTATAATCTGCTATTCGGTGGATTTCTGCGCTTTATTCTCCTCTAATATGTTCTGCTTGGCGATGGGGTGGGCAGCAATAGTGTTCCTGGCACGTCAGGTTGTGTTAGGTTACGTTCTGTTAGGGAAGGTTAGGCTATGTTTGATTTGGATAGCTATGACTTTCGCGCTAGTCATAGCTTTCGATGGATGCCTGCCCTCTAATATGCTCGGATATAATATGCTGGGCAACGTGGAGGCCAGCAACCCTGGTCGCGGGAAGTTATGTTGCGTTCGGCTACCTTATGTTAGGTTACCTTTGCTTGCGTTAGGTCTCAATATCTTTGACTGTTCGGCTGCACACCGCGTTTCCATGGACTTCTCCGCTCTACTCTTCCGCCGTATGTTCTGCATGACTCTTTGGAGGCCAGCAATAGTGGTCGCGAGAGGTTAGGTTGACCCAGGGTACGTTTGGTTAGGTCAGGTTACGTAGGGTTAGGTTGGTATAGCTTTGAATTTTGTGCTACACAATGCTGCTCAATGGACCACAACGCTCTACTGTGCGACATCAATCTCTGCACGTGTCCGGGACGCCAGGAACTATGGTCGCGGCGATTAGGGTTGAATAATATTACGTTTGATTTGTCCAGGTTTGGTCATGTTTGGTTGGTATATCTTTGACTTTTGCGCTACGGACTGCTATTTTATGGACTTCTGCGCACTGCCGTGCGATATCACACTCTGCTTGTTGCCTTGGACGCCAGGAATAGTGGTCGCGGCTGGTTAGGTTGGGATCTGTTACGTTTAGTTATGTAAGGCTTGGCTAGGTTAGGAAGGGGTAGCTTCCACTTTTGTGCTAGGCACTGCTATCCGGTGGATTTCTGAGCTCTTCATTGCTCGAATATACTCTGCTCGACACTGGGCGTGCCAGTAATAGCGAACGTGGCACGATATGTTAAGTCATGTTACGTTCGGTTACGTTAGGTTTCTTTACGCTTGGTTAGGCTGGCTTTGGTTTTTGCTTTATACACTGCTATTCGTTAGATTACTGCGCGCCACGGAGCTCTAGTATGTTCTGCTTGGCACAGTGGAGGACAGAAATAGCTGTCTCGGCACGATATGTTGTGTCGGGCAACGTTCAGCTGGGTTAGGCTACATGAGGATGGGTTATGATATCTTTGACGTTTCTGGTTTACACTGCAGTGCGGCGGATTTCTTCGCTCTACGGCTCTTTAGTATACTCTGCTTGGCTGTAGGGGGGTCAGCAACAGTGGTCTAGACACGTTAGGATGAGCTAGGTTACGTTTGGTAAGCTTAGGTTGGTTTGGGTCAGGTAAAGATAGCTTCGACTTTTCTGCTGTACACTGCGATTCTATGGATTGCTGCTCTCTTCTCTCCACTAATACGACCTGCGAGACTCTGTGGAGGTCAGCAATACTGGACGCGGCAGGTTAGGTTGAGTATGGTTACGCATGGTTATGTCCGGTCACGTTGGGTCAGGTTAGGACGGCTTCGATCCTTGTGCTCAACAAAACTATCCTATGGACTTCTGCTCTACTGTACTCTACCATATTCTGATTGTCTCCACGGACGCCAGCAATAGTGGTCGCGGCACGTTAGGTTTCGTTATGTTAGGTTTGGATAGGACATGTTAGGTTAGGTTTGGTCACATTTTCCTTCAACTTTGGGGCACACACTCATGCTTTGCGGGTTACTACGCTCTACATTGCTCTGCCACAATCAGCTCGCCTCTGGGGTGGTCAGTAATGTTGGTCTCGGCACGATAGGTTGAGTTAGGTTACATTCGGTTACGTTACGATTGGTTATCTTAGCAGAGGATGGCTATCACTTTTGCGCTAAACAATGCTTTTCGGCGGTTTTCTGCACTCTACTGTGCTCTAATATGTTCAGCTTGTCTCTGGGAGGGTCGGGAATAGCGGTATCGGCAAGTTACGTTGAGTTATGCTACGTTTGGTTCAGTTAGGTTAGGTCACGTTGGGTTAACGTATCTGTGACTTTTGTGCCTTATACTGCAATGCTGTGGATTTCTGCGTCCTACCGTGCTCTGGTCAGTTCTGCATGGCACTGTGGAGGCGAGCAAAAACGGTCTCGTCTTGTTAGGTTTTGTTAGTGTGCGCTTGGTTTGGTTACGTCAGGACACGTAAGGCTAGGGTTTCTTTGGCGTTTGTGTTACTCACCGCTCCTTGGAGGCATTCTGCTCTCTGCTGTACACTATTATATTCTGCTTGGCTCCGGAGAATCAAGCAGTAGTGGTCTCGGGACGTTAGGTTAAGTTATATTGCGTTTGATCATGTTACATTTGGAGTGGTTAAGATTAGATAGCTGTGACTTTAGTGCTATACACTGCTATTCGTCGTATTTATACGCTCTACATTGCTCTACTGTGCTCGACTCTTCGAAGGCCAGTAACAGTGGTCTCGGCCCGTTAGTTAGATATTTGCTACGTTCGGCTATGATACGTTTGGTTAGGGTAGGAGTGGAGAGCATCGACTTCTGTGCTACATACTGCTATTCGTTGGATTTGTGCCCTCTGCTGTGCTCTAATATGCTCTGCTTGCTTCTGAGGCGGCCAGCGACAGTGGTCTCGGCACGTTAGTTTGATCTATGCCAGACTATGCCAGGTTATGTTAGTTTTCGTTAGGTGTGCATAGCAACGGCTTTCGTGGTTTTCACCGCTATTCTGTGGATTTCTGCGCACTGCCGTGCTCTGGTATATTTTGCTTGGCGCTGCGGCGGCCAGCAGTGGTGGTCTCGTCTCGTTTGGCCGAGTTAGCCTACGTTAGGTTAGGTTAGGTTAGGTCATGTGAGGTTAAGATATCTTTGATGATTGTGCCATTCGCTGCTCTTTCGAGGCTTTCTGTGCTCTGCTCTAGTATATTCTTCTTGGCACAGGGGGGGCCAGCAACAGTGGCCTAGGCACGTTATGTTGGATTATATTGCGCTAGGTCATGTCACGTTTCGTTATGTTAGGTCAGGGTATATCTGTCCTTTGCTCTATGCTCTGCTATTCGGTGCATTTCTGCTCTCTACAATGCTCTACTATACCCTGCTCGACACCGATGTGGCCAGCAATGGTGGTCATGGAACGAAATTCTGAGATATATTAGGTTAGGCCATTTCAGTTTCGGTTAGGGTAGGGGAGGACAGCTTTTGCTTTTGTGACTTACTCTGCTATTCGGCGGATTTCTACGCTCTACTGTGCTCAAATATGCTCTGCTTGTCCCTGCGGAGGCCAGCAACAGTGGTCTCGGCACGTTATGTCGAGTTAGATTACATTTGTTCGGGTCAGGCTGCTATGAATTAGGTTAGGATAGCTTTGACTCTTGTGCTCAACATTGCTATGCCATGGACTCCTGGACTCTACTGTGCTCTTTCATATTCTGCTTGTCTCTGGGGACGCTAGCAATAGTTGCAGCGTCACGCTCGGTTATGTTACGTTGCGAATGGTTAGTCTAGTTTAGGTCAGGTTTGGTCAGGTTATCCTTCACCTTCGTTCTGCACACTGCCCTTCGGTGGATTTCTACGCTGTACATTGCTCTACCGTAATCTGCTCGGCTCTTGGGTGAGCTGTACTAATTGTCCCTTCATGTTACCTGGGGATACGCTGCGGTTTGTTAGGTTACGTTTGTACGCGATGGGATGGGATAGCTTTGACTTTCGCGATATTCCGTGTTATTCTGTGGGCTTTTGCGCTCTACTGTGTTCTACCGCATGCTGCATTGCCCCGGGGCGTCCTGCCATAGTGGTCGCGTCTTGCTATGTTGAGATAGGCACCATTTGGTTTGGTTACGTTCGCCTGGGTTGGGCTTGGATGGCATTGACTTTTACCCAATGAACAGCGACTATATGGATTTCTGCTCTCTGCAGACATCTAATATGTTCTGCTTGGCTCTAGGGCGGATAGCAATAGTGGTCGTGTCACGTTAGGTTGAGTTACGTTACGTTTGGTTGCGATACGTTTGGCTAGGTTAGAAGGGTCTAGCTACGGCTTCTGTGCTACGCACTGCTATTCGGCCGATATTTCCACTCCACTGTGCCCTAATATGTTCAGCTTGGCTCTGGGAGGGCCGTCAATTGGTAGCGGCACGTTACGACGTGTTAAGGCACGTTTGGTTATTCTCGGTTGTGTAAGGTTAGGTATGTATATCTTTGACTTTTGTGCTGTACAATACCATTTGTTGGCTTTCTGCTCTCTACTTCGCTCTAGCATGTTCAGCTTGAATCTGGATAGGCCTGCGCGTGTGGTCTCTGCACGTTAAGTTAAGTCAGATTACATTTGTTTATATTAAGTTAGAATAGGTTAGGACAGGATAGAATAGACTCCTGTGACATACACTGCTTTTCCGTAGATTTTACGCTCCAGATCGCTGTACTATACTCTGCTGAACTCTGGTGACGCCAGGAACAATTGTCACGACACTTTAGTATGTGCTAGATTACGTTTGCCTAGGTAATGTTTGTTTGGGTTAGGTGCGGATAGCTTTGACTTTCTCGGCTTAGACAGCTATTCAGCGGACCTCTGCGCTCTACTCGGCTCCACAATACTCTGCTCGACTCTGGTGAGGCCAGCAATAGTTGTCGCTGCAAGTTAGGTTGTGTCAGGTTACGATAGGTTATGTTACGATTAGTTACGTTAGGGGAGGATAGCTTTGACCTTCGTGTTATAAACTGTTTTTCGGTGGACATCTGCGACCTACTGTGCTCTACTACATTCTGCTTGGCTCTCGGGAGCCCAGGAGTAGCGGTCGCGGCACATTGCTTTAAGCAATACTAAGCTTGGTTGGGTTAGGCTGTGTCAGGTTAGCCTACGGCATCTAAGGATTTTGTGCTATTCACCGCAGTGCGGCGGGTTTCTGCGCTGTACTGTGCTGTAGTACATCCTGCTTGCCTTTGTGGTGGCCAGCAATAGTTGTCTCGTCATGTTACGTTGAAACAGCCTGCGTTTGGTTAGGTTAGGATAGGTTATGTTCGGCAAGGGTAGCTTCGCCTTTTGAGCTGTACTCTGTTCTTCGGGGAATATCTGCGCTCGACCGTGCTCTACTACATTCTGCTTGACCCTGGGGAGGCCAGAAGTAGTAGTCTCGGCACGGTAGGTTGGGTTAGGGTACGTTTGGTGAGGTTATGTTTGTTTTGGTTGGGTTTGCATTGCTATGGCTTTCGTGGTACAAACTGCCATACGTTAGATTTCTGCACTCTGCCGTGCTCCGGTATGTACCGCTTGGCACTGCGGAGGTCAGCAATAGTGGTCAAGGCACTTCGGGTTGTATAATGTTACGCATGGTGATGTTACGTTTGGCTAGGTTAACTTTTACTATTGCGCTATACACTGCTATTTGGTGGATTTCTGCGCCCTACATTGCTCTGCTATACTCGGCCTGACTATGATGTGGCGAGCAATAGTGGCCGTGGCACGTTACGTTGCGTTATGTAACGTTTGGTTAGGTTATGCTAGGCCATGTTTGGCTAGGATAGCTAAGACTTTCGTGCTGTACGCTGTTATCCGACGGATTTCCATGATCTTCTGTGTTCTACCACATTCTGCTTCGCTGTGCGGAGGACAGGGTCAGTGGTCGCTGCACGTTATGTTATGTTATGCTACGCTCGGTTAGGTTAGGTTAGGGCAGATTATGCTCGGATATCTGAGTCTTGTGTGCTCTTCACGGCATTGCGGCGGATTTCTGCGCTATACTGTGCTCTGGTGCATTCCTCTTGTCTCTGTGGAGGCGAGCAATGTTGGTATCGTCAAGTAGGGCTTAGTTAAGCTACGTTTGGACCTGTCACGTTTGGCTATGTTAGGATATTCTGCATTGACTTTTGTGCTTTACACTGCCATTCGGTGGATTCCTGTGTCCAACTGTGCTCTACTACATTCTGCTTGGCTATGCGGAGTCCAGGAGCAGTGGTCGCTGTACGTCATGTTGGGATATGTAGCGTTTGGTTGGGTTAGATTAGGTAAGGTTTGGTCCGGTTTTCTTCGGCTATTGTGCTCTTCACTGCAATGCGGCGGAGTTCTGCGCTTTACTGCGCTCTAGCACATTATAATTGGCTCTGGCGGCCAGCGATGGTGGTCTCGGCACGTTAGGTTGAGCTATACCGCGTTTTGTTATGTTTAGTACGTTGAGGTTATGATAGGATAGCTTAGACATGTGTGCTATGAGCTACTATTCTCCGATTCCTAGGCTCTACTGCGTTCTGTTACGATCTGCTTGGCTCTGGTGAGGCCAGAACTAGTGGTCTGGTCGCGTTAGGCATAGATAGGCTACGTTTGCATGTGATAACCTTGGTTATTCCACGAAACAGTAGCTCCGACTTTTGTGCCATTCAAAGCTATTCGTTGGATTTCTGCACCCTACTGCGCTCTAATGTGATCTGCTTGTCTCTGGCGTGGCCAGCAATAGTGGTCTCGGCACGTTAGGTTTAGTTATGTTACGGTTCGTTATTGTATGTTAGGAAAGCTTGTTTAGGGCTTCTTTGACTCGTGTGCTATACACCACTATTCGTGGATCTCTGCACTCTACGTAGCTGTACTATATTCTCCACGACTCTGTGAAGGCGAACAATAGTGGCCGCGGTACGTAACGTTGTGGCAGGTTACGTTTGGTTTGGCTAGGTTAGGCCAAGTTTGATTAGGATTGCTTTAACTTTCGATCTATACACTGTTATTCGTTGGATTCCTGTGATCTACTGTGCTCCGCTACACTCTGGTTGGCTCAGCGGAGGCCAGGAGCTGTGGTTGTTGCAGGTCACGATGGTTTATGCTGCGTCTGGCTAGGCTAGATTAGGTAAGCTTAGGTTAGGTTATCCAAGGCTTTTGTGCGGCTCACAGCAATGTGGTGGATTTCTGGGCTCTACTGTGCTCTAGTACATTCTAGTTGTCTCCGTGGGGCACGCGAAAGTGGTTTCTTGATGCTAGGTTGAGTTATCTTACGTTTGGTTATGCTACGTTTGATTAGGTTAGGATAGTCTAGTATGATTTTCGTGCTGTTCGCTGCTGTTCGGCGGATTTCTGCGCTCTAATGTGTTCTAATATGATCTGCTTGCCTCTGAGATGCCAGCAATATTGATCTCGGCACGATAGGTTGAGTAAAGCGGCATTTGGATAATTTAATTTGGGATATTTTCGGCAATGGTGGCTATGACTTTCTTGTTAAACACTAATGTCCGGTGGATTTCTGCGCACGTCGGAGCTCAACTACATAAGCTCTACAGCCTTCCAGAATATTCAGCTTCGATCTGGGGTGTCAAGCAAGGGTGGTCTCGCCGCGTTAGGTTCAGTTATGGTACGTTCGGTTGCGTTACGTTTGGCTATGTTAGGATAGTTAATCACGGTAGATATAAGTTATGTGCTGAGCACTGCGATTCTATGGATCTATGCGCCATATTTTCCTATAGCATATTCTCCTCGACTCTGGGGAGGCCAGCAATAGCGGGCGGGGTGCGTTAGATTGTGTTATGTTACGATTGGTTATGTTATGACTGGATATATTAGGATATGGTAGCTTTGACTATTGTGCTATACACTGCTATACGGCGTACTTCTGCACTCTACTGTGCTCTAGTATGTTCTGCTTGGCTCAGGGGTGGCCAGCAACGGCGGTCTCGGCAGGCAAGTTTGAGTCCACCTCGGCGCGCAAGGTTGAGTCAGGTTACGCGTTGCATGGCTACTTTCGGATAGGTTTGGATAGTGTAGTGTTATGCGTGGCCTGGCTATAAGCGGATAGGTTTGAATAGTATATCTTCGACCCTTGGGCTATAAACTGCTATTCGGTCGAAATCTGTGCACTGCATTGCTCTACTGGCATCTGCTTGTCTCTGTGGAAGCCAGTAATAGCGGTCGTGGCTGGTTTGGTTGAGTTATGTTGCAGATGGCAAGGTTTGAATAGGCTAAGTTTGGTTAGAATGGCTTTTTTCTTTGTGCTGTACGCTGCTAGTCCGTCGACATCTGTGATCTGCATTGCTCTGCAAGCATCTGCTTGACTCTGGGGAGGCCAGCAATAGTGGTCGTGACTGGTTTGGTTTATATATGTTACGTTTGGTTAGGTTAGGTTTGGTTATGCTTGGTTAGGGTGGCATTGAATTTTGTGCAATACACTGCAACTCTGTGGATTTCTGCGCCCTACATTGCTCTACTATACTCTGCTCGAATCTCGGGAGGCCAGCAGTTTGTTCGCCGCACGTTAGGGTAAGTTGTGTTACGTTTGGTTTGGTTAGGTTTGGAACTGTTAGGATAGTACAGCTTCGACTTTTGTGCTATACGCTGCTACTATGTGGGCTTCTACGCTCTACTCTGCTCTAATATGCTCTCGTGGGCGCTGGGCTGGCCAGCAGTAGTGGTCTCGGCGCGTTAGATCCAGCTAGGCTACCTTCTGCTGTGTTACGCTTGGTCAGGTTAGGATACGGTATCTTTGACTATTGTACTATGCGCAGTTATCCGGCGGAATGCAGCGATTTACTTTGCTCTACTATACTGTGCTCGGCGCTCAGGATGCGGGAAATAGTGGTCGTGGCACGTTTGGTTGTGTTATGTTACGTACGGTTAGGTTAAGTCAGGCTAAGTTAGGGTGGCTTCGACTTTCATGCTAGACACAGATACTTGGTGGACTCCTGCGCTCCACTGTGCTCTACTCAAATCCGCAAGACCCTAGGCAGGCCAGCAATAGCAGTCGCGGCACGTTAAGTTGTGTTTTTCTACGTTAGATTAGGTTTCGTTTGCTTGGGATAGTTTTGGATACCTTTGACCTTACTGTTGTGCACCGCGATTATATAGGTTTCTGCGCTCTACACTCCTCTAATATGGTCTGCTTTCCTCTGCGTGGGGGGGGGGGGAGCAGCAGCGTCTCTGGCTCGTTTGGTTGAGTTTGATTACGTTTGGTAGTGTTATGATTTGTTAGGTTAAGTCAGTGTACCTTTGATTCTTTTGCTACGTACTGCTTTCCGATGGATTTCTCCACTCATCTGTGCTCTAATATGATCTGCTTTGCTCTGTGGATGTCAGAAATGGCGACCGCGGCATGTTAGGTTGAATTAAGTTACGTTCGGGTTGTTTATGTTAGCATGGGTGAGGTTGGGATGGTTTTAATTTTTCTGCTTTACACTGCGACTCTATGGATGCCTGCGCCCTGCTCTCCTATATTATGATCTGCATGGCCTTGGGGAGGCCAGCAATAGTGGTCGCGGCACGATAGGTTGAGTCATATTATGTTTGGTTTGTTTACGTTTGGCTAGGTTTGGAAGGGATAGCTTTGTCTTTTGTGATGTACAATGCTGTTGGATGGATTTCTTCGCCCTTCGTTGCTATACTATACTCCATTCGACCCTGGCTAGGCCATCAATGTCGTTCGAGGCAGGGTAGATTGAGTTAGGTATCGTTTGGTTAGGGTAGGTTAGTTTAGGCTTGTTTAGGATGGCTTTGACTTTTGTGATGTACACTGCTATTCGCTGAACTTCTGCGCTCTACTGCTCTCTAATATGTCCTACTTGGCACTCGGGAGGCCGCAGTAGAGTTCTCGGAACGATAGGGTTTGTTTATTCTATGTTTGATTAGGCTATGTTAGGCCTGGTTAGGTTGAAATATCTTTGACCTTTATGGTGTACATTGCTATTTGGCGTATTTCTACGCTTTACTGTGCTCTAGAATACTCTTTTCTACTCTAGAGAGGCCAGCAATTGAGGTCTATGCACGTTAGGAAGTGTTATGCCACGTTTGGTTACGCTACGTTTGTACAGGTTAGGATAGGATAGTATTGACATTCGTGTTATACACTGTTTTTCGGTGGATTTGTGGCTCTACTGTGCTCTGCTATAGTCTGCTTGATCCTGTGGTGGTCAGCAGTAGTGGTTTCGGCGTGCTAGGCTGAGATACACTACATACGGCTATGTTACGGTCGGTTAGCTTAGGACAGGATGGTATTGACTTTTCTGCTATAAACCGCCTTTCGGTGAATCTGTGCGCTCCACGTCGCTCTAATGTGTTCTGCTTGTCACTGAGGAGGGCAGCTGTAGTGGTCGCGGCGCGTTAAGATATGTTATGCTACGCTCGGTACGTAACGTTCGGCTATGTTTGGATAGGCTGGCCATGACTTTTGTGCTATACACAGATATTCGGAGGTTTTCTGCGCTCTACTTTGTTCATGTATACTCTGCTTGGCTACGGGGAGGCCTGCAGTATCAGCCTCGGCACGTATGTATGAGTCAGCTTGCTTTTGGTTATGATAAGCTTGGTTAAGTTAGGTGAGGATTGCTTAGACTTTTACGCTATATACTGCGCTTCGGCGAATTTCTGCGCTCTATATTGCTCTATTATACTCTGCTCGACTCTGGGGGGTAGTAATAGTGGTCTCGCCTCGTTAGGTTGTATTAGGCTACGTTTGGTTAGTTTACGTTATTCTGGGTTATGTTTGGATAGCTTTGGCTTATGTGGTATACACTGTTGTCCGGTAGATTCCTGCGTTGCAATGTGCCCTAGTATATTCTGCATGGCTTTGTGGATTCATGCAGTAGTGGTATCGGCACGTTATGTTCAGTTAAGCTACGTTCGGTTGTGTTACGTTTGGTTACCTTGGAAAAGGGTAGCTTCGAACCTTGTGCTGTGCACTGCGATTCTATGGACATCTACCCTTTACTCTCCCCTAATATGTTCAGCTTGGCTCCGGGGAGGGCAGCAATAGAGGTGGCGGCACGATAGGTTGAGCTTGGTTACGTTTGGTGGTGTTACGATTGGTTAGGCGAGGATATGGAAACATTGACTTTTGTGCAGCGCGCTACTTTTCGGTGGGTTTCTACACTCTACTTTGACCGAATATGTTTTGCTTTGCTCTGGGGTGTCCTGAAATGTTGTCCGCGGCATGTTAGGTTAAGCTAGGTTACGTTTGGTTATTTTATGTTAGCATGGGTATGGTCTGGATAGCATTGATTGTTCTGCTATACACTGCGATTCTATGGATTTCTGCCCATACTGTCCCATAATATGCCCTGCCTGGCCATGGAGAGGCCACCAATAGTGGACGCGGCTCTCTGGGTTGAGTTAGATTATGTTTACTTTGGTTAGGTTTTGTTGGGTTAGGATGGGTTAGCTACGATTTCTGCGCTACACACGGCAATTCTATAGACCTCCGCGCCTCATTGTGCACGATTTTTGCGCTACACACGGCTATTCTATAGACCTCCGCGCCTCATTGTGCGTCATCACACTCTGCTTGTCTCCGGGCATGCCGGGAGCAGCGGCCACGGCACGTTATGTTGTGCTATGCTACGTTTGGTTCAGTAACTTTTGGTTAGGTTAGGATGGGATACCTTTGTCTTTTGCCTGTACACTGTAATGCGGTTGACTTCTGCGCTCTAATGCGCTCTACTGTGCTCTACTGCGCTCTTATATGCTCTGCTTGGCCCTGTGGATGACAGCAATACTAACCTCGGCACCTTATGTAGGGTTATGCTACGTTCGGTTGGGTTAGGTTTGGACAGGTTGGGTTAGAGTATCCTCCACCCTTCTGATATACGCTGCATTGCGTTGGATTACTGCGCTCCATTGTGCTCTAGTATATTCTGATTGTCTCTGTAGAGGCTAGCAATAGTGGACTCGGCCCATTGGGTTGAGTTAAGTTACTTTCGGTTACGTTACGTCTGGTGAGGTTAGGAGGGTATAGCTTTGTCTTTTGTGCTGCACAATGCTATTCTATGGACTTCCGCGCTGTACTGTGCGCTAGAACGCTCTGCTCGTGTCTGTAGACGCCAGGAATATTGGCAGCGGCAAGTTAGTTTGAGGTATGCTACGCCTGGTCAGTCATGGTTTGGTTTGGTATGGATGGGATACCTTGGCTTTTGTGCCATTCAGTTCTATTTTGTTGGTTTCATCGCCCTACGTTGCTCTGCCGTACTCTGCTTAGCTCTCGTGTGGCCAGCAATAGTGGCCGTGGCACCACAGTTTGAGCTGCGTTACGTTTGGTTATGCTACGTTTGGTCAGGTTAGGAGAGTGCAGCTTTGACTTTTGTGCTTTACACTGCTACTCGGTGTATTTCTGTGCTCTACCGTGCTCTAATATGCTCTGCTTCGTTCTGGGCGTGCCAGCAATTGCGGCCGCGGCACGTTACTTTGAGTTGTGTTACGTTTGGTTATGTTACGGTTTGCTGGGTTAGGAAACAATCGCTTCAACTTTTGTGCTATGCGCTGCTTTTCGGCGGATTTCTCCGCTCTACTGTGTTCTAATACGCTCTGCTTTACTCTGGGGAGGCGAGAGATAGTTGCCGCGTCGTGTTACGTTGTGTTAGCTTACGCACGGTTATTTTACGTTTGCATGGGTAGGGCTTGGATATCTTTGATTTTTCTGATATACATTGCGATTCTATGGATTACTGCGCACTACTCTCCTCTAGTATGTTCTGCATGGTCCTGGGAAGGCCAGCTATAGCGTTCCCGTCACGTTAGGCAGAGTCAGATTACGTTAGGTTAAGTTAGGTTTGGCTAGGTTATGATGGGATAGATTTGGCTGCTGTGCTCCACACTGCAACTCAGAGGATTTCTGCTGTCTACCGTGCACTAATACGTTCTACATGGTCCTGAGGAAGCCAGCATTAATGTTCGTTGCACTACCGTTTGAGTTACGTTACGTATGCATTGGTTAGGTTAGGATAAATTTGGTTAGAATGGCTATGACTTTTGTGCTGTATACTGGTATAGGGTAGATTCCTGCGCTCTTCTGAGCTCTGGTACAATCGGCTTGGATATTCGGGGGGCAGCCGTAGTGGTTGCGGCACATTTCATTTAATTATGCTAAGTTCAGTTAGGTTAGGTTACCTTTGACTTTTGCGCTACACACTGCAATGCGCTAGATATCTGCAATCTGCTATGCTGTAGTGTCCTCTGCGTTAATCTGGGGAGGACAAGAATGGCGGTTTCGGCACGTTATGTGGTGTCATGCTACGTTCGGCTTGGTTACGCTAGATAGGTTTAGGTTTGGTAAGCACTGTCTCTCGTGTTATACAGAGTGACTCGGTGGAATTCTGTGCTCCAATGTGGTGTACTATATTCTGCTCGAATCTGTGGAGGGCAGAAATAGTGGTCGCTGCACGATAGGTTGAGCTATATTTCGTGCGGTTAGATTAAAACTATGCTGTAGCGTCCTCTGCGTTAATCTGGGGAGGACAAGAATGGCGGTTTCGGCACGTTAGGTGGTGTCATGCTACGTTCGGCTTGGTTACGCTAGATAGGTTTAGGTTTGGTAAGCTCTGTCTCTCGTGATATACAGAGTGACTCGGTGGAATTCTGTGCTCCAATGTGGTGTACTATATTCTGCTCGAATCTGTGGAGGGCAGAAATAGTGGTCGCTGCACGATAGGTTGAGCTATATTTCGTGCGGTTAGATTAAGTTAGGATGCGTTTGGCAGGGATGGCTTTGACTTTTGTGTCATACAATGCTATTCGGTGTTTTTCTGCATCCACTGTGAACTAGTATGCTCTGCTTGGCTCTGTGGAGGCCAGCAATTGCGGTCTCGGCTCGTTAGGTGTAGATATTAGGTAGTAGATCATTAGGTTAGGCTAGGTCAGGCTAGGTGGGATATCTTTGACTTTTGTCCAATAAACTGCTATATGGTGGCTTCCTGCGCTCTACTGTGCTGTAGTATATTCTGCCTGGCTCCAGGAAGGTCAGGAAGGGTGGTCTCGGCACGTTATGTTGAGTCAGGTTACATTCGATTAGTTTGAGTTAAGCAATGTTTGTTCCGGACACGTTCACCTTTTGTGCTGTACGCTGCTATCCGTTGGACTTCTGCGATATACTGCGCTCCAGTATGACCTGCTGGTCTCTGGGGTGGGCAGCAATAGCGGTATCTGTACGTTACTTTGAGCAATGCTATGTTTGGTTATGCCCTGTTTGCTTGTGTTAGGTTTGGGTAACACTGACCTTTCCAACCAACACTACGATTTAATGGATTTCTGCGCCCCACTCCCAACTAATATGTTCTGCTTGGCTCTGGGGAGGACAGAAACAGTGGTCGCGGCAGGTTTGGTTGTGCTATGTCACGTTTGGTTATGTTACGGTTGGTTAGGTTAGGAGGGGATAGCTTTGTCATTTGTGCTGCATTCTGCTGTTACGTGGATTCCTGCGTCCTACAGTGTTCTGATATTTTCTGCTTTGCTCTGGCAAGGCCAGCAAGGGTTGTCTCTGCGCATTACGTTGAGTCACGTTACGTGCGGTTAGGTTGGTTTAGGGTAGTTTGGTCAGGACACCTTTAACATTTGTGCTGTAAACAGATATTCCATGTTTTTCTGCGCCCTACTGTGCTCTAGTATGTCCTGCTTGGCTATGGGGGGGGGGCAGCAATAGCGGTATCCGCACGTTAGGTTTATTTATGTTATGTTCGGTTATTTTCGGTTGGTTTGGGTTAGGTCTGGGTAGCATTGACTTTTCTGGTACACCCTTCGTTCATATGGATTTCAGCGTTCTACTCTCCACTAATGTGCTCTGCTTGGCTCTTTGGTGGCCAGCAATGGCTTTCGTGGCACGTAAGTTTGGATCACGTTACGTCCGCTTATGTCACGTTTTGTTAGATTCGGAAAAGATAGCTTTGACTTTTATGATATACACTGACATTCGGTGGATTTCTGCACTCTACATTGCTCCACTACACTCTGCGCGACTCCTGGGATGTGAGCAATAGTGCCCGTAGTACGTTAGGTTCAGTTACGTTACGTTTGGTTGGGCTAGGTTAGGTAATGTTTGATTAGTGTAGCTTTGACTTTCGCGCTGTACACAGATATTACTTGATTCCTTCCCTCCGCTGTGATCAACTCTAATCTGCTAGAGCTTGGGGAGGCCAGCAATAGTTATCTCGGCAGGTTAGGTTACGTTAGGGTGCGTATTGTTATATCACGTTTGCTTGGGATAGGGTAAGGCAGTTTCGACTTTTGTGCTATACACAGCTATTCGGTGGATTTCTTCGCTCTACGTTGCCCTACCATGCTCTGCTCGACTATGGGGAGGCCAGTAGTTGTGCTCTCGTCCTGTTGGTTTGAGCTACGTTACGTTTTGCTTGGCTAGGCTGGCTTTGGATTGGTTAGGGTAGCTGTGACCTATGTGCTATACACTGCCACTCGGTCGATATCTGCGCTCTGCGTTGCTCTTCTAGCATCGGATTGCCTCTGGGGAGGCCAGAAATAGTGGTCGTGGCACGTTTGCGCGTGTTACGTTTGGATAGGTATGGTTAGGTTAAGTTTTTTTAGGATGGCTTTCATTTTTGTGCTGTACACTGATATACAGTGGCCCCTGCGTTCCTTTGTGCCCTCGCATATTCTGCTTAACTATGTGTAGGGCAGCAGTATTGGCCCCGGCACGTTTGTCTGTGTTAGGTTGCGTCTGGTTATGCGTTATACGTTTGGTTAGGTTAGGATAGAATAGCTTAGGCTTTTGTGCTACACACTGAAATTCGGTCGGTATATGCGCTCTACATTGCTATACTCTGCTCTTCGTTAATCAGGATAGCCCAGCAATAGTGTCACGGCACGATAGGTTGTGTTAGATTTCGTTCGGCTAGGTTAGGTTAGGATAGCTTCAACCTTTGTGCTTCACACTGCTGTACTTTGGATTTCTGCGCTCTACTGTAATCTAATGTTCCATGCTTTGCACTGGGAATTCCAGAAATAGTGGTCTCAGCCCGTTAGGCTTTGTCACAGTGTGTTCGGTTGTGTTAGTTTACGTTTCGTTAGGTTAGGTTAGCTTTGGCTTTCGCGTTATAAACTGCTATTAGATGGAATTCTGCCCCCTACTATGCTCTACTATACTCTGCTCGTATCTGTGGAGCACAGCAATAGTGGCCGCTGCACGTAACCATGAGGTACGTTGCGTATGGTTATTTTAAGGTTTGTTATGTTGGGAAGCGGTTGCTTCAACTTTTGTGCTATACGCTGCTATATGGTGTATTCCTGCGCTCTACTGTGCTCTAATATGTTCTGCTTTGCACTGGCAGCACAATAATTGTTGTCTGGGCTGGTTAGGTTGCGTTACGATACGTTTGGTCATGCTACGTTTGGTTATGTTAGACTAGGGTGGCTTCGACTTTTGTGCTATAAACTGCTATTGGGTGGATTTCTGCACTCTTCGTTGCTCTAACATGCTCTGCTTGTCTCTGGTAAGCCAGCAATATGGCCTCGGCACGTTATGGTGTGTTATGTTGCGCTTGGTTGCGCTATGTTTGGCCAGGTTTGTGCAGGATAACTTTGACTTTTGTGCTATACACTGCTACTCGCACCATACCTGCGCTCTGTATTGCTCTACTAACGACAGCTCGACTCTCGGGAAGCCAGCAATTGTTTTCGTGGCACGTTAGGTTTTGTTAGAATGCGTTCGGTTTGATTAGGGTACGTTGCGGTGGACTAGGATAGCTTCGACTTTCTTGCTGTAAACTGTTATTAGGTGCAATACAACGATCTTCTGTGATGTACTGTACTATGCCCGAATCTGCGGACCCCAGCAACAGGCGAAGCGGCACGTTATTCTGAGTTATATTACGTTCGATTAGGCTATGTTTGGTTAGGTTAGTATATGATACCTTGACTTTTGTGCTATACAGTGTTATTCGGGGTATCTCTGCGCTCTACTGTACAATAGTATGCTTTGCTTTGCTCTGGGGATGTCAACAACAGAGGCATAGGCACGTCGGTTTGAGTTAGGTTACGTTCGGTTTTACTATGTTCAGTTATGTTAGGCCAGGATAGCTATGACCCTTGTGCTGTACACTGCCATTCGGTGGATCTCTGTGCTCTAGTCTGATCTAATATTCCATGCTTTGATCTGGGAATTCCAGAAATAGTGGCCTCGGCGCGTTATGCTGTGTTGGTTCCGGTTTGGTCAGGTTAAGTGTGTTTGGGATAGGTTTCGTTGTATTTGACCTTCGCGCTATACACTGCCGCGCTATGGGCTTGTGTGCTCTACTGTGCTCTAACATATTCTGCTTGCAACTGGGGAAGCCAGCAATAGCGGTCACGGCACGTTTGGTATAGTCACTCTAAGTTCGAATATGTTAGGTTAGGCATGGCTAGGTTAGTGTATGTTTGAATTTTGTGCTATACATTGCTGTTTGGCTACGTTCTGCGCTCTACTGTGATCAACCAGACTCTGCGCGACTCTGGGCAGGCCAGCAATAGCGGTCGTGGCACGACAGATTTTGTTATGCTACGTTTGGTGATGTCGCGTCTGGTTAGGTCAGGACAGGATAGCAGCGTCTTTTGTGCTATTCACCGATATTCGAAGGATTACTGCGCTCTACATTGCTCCACTGTACTATGCTCGCCCCGGGGTCGGACTGTGATAGTGGTCTCGGCACGTTAGGTTGAGTTAGGCTACGTTTGGTTAGGATGTATAAGCATGGGTTAGGTCCGGATAGCTTCGACTTTCGTCGTATAAACTGTTTCTTGGTGGTCGTCTGCGATCTACTGTGCTCTAGTATGTTCTGATTGGCAGTGGGGAGGACAGCAACAGTGGTTTCGGCATATTATGCTTAGATACGCCACGTTCGGTTGGGTTCGGTTAGGACAGGTTAGGTTATGATACATTTGACATTTGTGCTACACGCTGCAATGCGGTCGATTGCTACGATCTACTGCACTTTAGCATATTCTGCTTGGCTCTGTGGATGCAAGCAGTAGTGTCCTCGGCGCGTTAGTTTGAGTTAAGCAACGTTCGGCTATGTTACGTTTAGCTACGTTAGGACAGTGTAGCTTAGACTTTTGTGCTATACACTGCCATTCAGTGGATTTCTGCGATCCACGTTGCTCTACTATACTCTCTTCGGCACTGGAGAGGCCAGCAATGGTGGTCTGGCAAGATTGAGTTAGGTTACGCTTGGCTTGGCTAGATTAGGTTAAGTTGGGTTAGGGTTGCTTTGACTCTTATGCTGTACACTGCTGTTCGGTCGATACCTGTACACTGTATAGCTGCACTAGTATCTGCTTGTCAATGTGGTGGCCAGCAAGAGCGGACGTGACAAGTTTTGTTGGGTTACGTTACGTTGGACGAGACGGCTTTACTTTTGTGCTATACACGGCTATCCATTAGACATTTGTGCTCTGGGTTGCTCTGCTGGTATCTGCTTGTCCCTGGGGATGCACGTTTGGTTGGGATACGTTACGTTTTGTTAGGTCAGGTTAGGCTATGTTAGGTCAGAATGGCTTTGAGCTTTGTGCTATACACTGCTATTCCGTGAACTTCTGCGCCCTACATTTCTCTAATCGGTTCTGCTTGGCTTTGGGTAGGCCTGCGGTGGAGGTCTCGTCTATTTAGGTTTAGCTATTATACGTTTGGATATGTCAGGTTTTGCCCGGTTAGGTTTGAATGTCCTTGACTTTTGTGCAATACGTTGCTATTTGGTGGCCTTCTGCACTCTATTGTACTTTACTAAACTCTGCTCGTCTCAGGGGTGTCCAGCAATAGTGGTCGCGGCACGATGGGTTTTGCAATGATGGGTTTGTTAATGTTACGATTTGATAGGATAGGATATCTTTGACTCTTATGCTACACGCCGCTATTCGGTGGACCTTTGCGCTCTACTGCGCTTCAGTATATTCTGCTTGGCTGTGGGGAGGCCAGCAATACTGGTCTCGGCACGATAGGTTATGTGAGGGTGCGTTTCGATATGTTACGCTTAGTCAGGTTTGGACAGGATAGCTTTGACTTTTGTGCTATACACTGCTCTACCGGTGTTTTTTGCGCTTTACTGTGCTCTAATATGCTCTGCTTGGCTATGGCGAGGCCAGCTGTAGCGGCCTCGGCTCGTTATGCTTAGATATGTTGCGTCTGGCTATGTTACGTTTGGTTAGGTTAGGATAGGGTAGCTTATACTTTTGTGCTGTACACTGCAATCCGATGAACATCTACGCTCCACTTTGCTCCAACGTGTTCTGCCTTGCTCTGGGTAAACCAGCAATGGTGGCATTGGCACTTTAGGTTTTGTTAGGTTACGTTCGGTTAGGTCAGTTTAAGTTAAGTTTTGAAAGCATGGCTTTGACATTTGCGCTATACACCGCTATCCTGTCTATACCTGCGATCTGCATTGCTCTACTATCATCCGCCTTCCTCTGGGAGACTTGCAATTGTGGTCGTCGTACGTTTGTTTGAGGTATGCTACGTTAGGTTAGTTATGGTTTGGTTAGGTTTGGACTGAGTAGCCATGACTATTGTGCTATACACTACTATTCGGTGGATTTCTGTGCTCCTCCGTGCTCGAATATTCCCTGATTGCAGCTGCGGAGTCCAGCATTAGCGGCCTCGGCGTGTTAGATTGTGTTGGGCTGCATTTGGTTGAGGTTCGCCTGGACAGGTCAGGACAGGGTAGCTATGCCCTTTGTTCTGTACGCAGATATTCGGTGAATTTCTGGGTTCTACTGTGATTTAACATTCCCTGCTTAGCTCAACGCCTGGACAGGTCAGGACAGGGTAGCTATGCCCTTTGGTCTGTACGCAGATATTCGGTGAATTTCTGGGTTCTACTGTGATTTAACATTCCCTGCTTAGCTCTGCGATTTCCAGAAATGGTAGTAGCGGTGCGTAAGTATGTGCTATGTTACGTTTAGTTAGGTTATGTTTGTTTGTGTTAGATTAGGGTATCCGTGACTCCCGTGCTAAAACTGCCATTCTGTGGACCTCTGCGATATACTCTGCCCCAATATGCCCCGCTTGGCGATCGGAAGTCCTGGAACACTTGCATAGGGACGTTAGGTTAGGACTGGTTACGTTCGGTTATGTTAGGTTAGGACAGGTTATGTTAGGATATCTTCTACTTATCTGCTTTACACTTCAATGCGCCGGATTTCTGCGCTCTAATGCGTTGCAGTATATTCTGCTTGTCTCTGGGAAGGGCAGCAATGGCGGTCTCGGCACACTATGTTGAGTCACGTTACTTTCGGTTCGGTTGGCTTAGGACAACTTTGGACAGTATATCTTTAACTTTTGTGCTGTACACTGTTATTCGGTGGACTTCTGCTTTCTACTGTGCTCTAGCGCGTCCTGCTTGGCTCTGAGGAGGGCAACAATGGCGGACCTGGCAGGATAGGTTGAGTCAGGTTATGTTTGGATATGATCCGTTGGTTTGGGTGATGCTTGGGAGAACTCAACTCTTCTGATTCACACTGCGATTATATGGACTTCTGCGTCCTACTCCACTCGAGTGTGTCCTGCTTGGCTTTGCGGAGTCAAGCAATAGCGGTCGCGGCACGTTATTTTGAGTTAGGTCACATTTGGCTATGTCACGGTTGGTTACGATAGGACAGGATAGCTATGATTTTATGTCCATAGTCGGATACTAGATGGATTTCTGCGACCCTCAGCACTCTAAGGCTTCCAGCTTGGCTATAGGAAGGCCAGAAATGGTGGCCGCGGCTCGTTACGTTGTGTCAGGTTACGTTGGGTTACGTTGGGTTAAGCTAAGCTTGTCACGGGTAGATTTAACAATTGTGCTATTCACTGCTATTCGGCGGATTACGGCGCTCAACTGTGCTCTAGTATGTCCTGCCTGGCGCTGGGGAGGGCAGCAATAGCGGTCTCGGCACGTTAGGTTGAGATAGGTTACGCTTTGTTATGTTACGATTGGTAAAGTTACGGGAGGATAGCTTCGACCTTAGTGATATAGTCTGCTAATAGGTGGATTTCTGTTCCCACCAGTGTTCTAATGCTTTCAGCTTGGCTCTGGGTAGCCCAACAATAGTGGACGCGGCACGTCACATTGTATAAAGTTACGCACAGTGCAGTTGGGTTCGGCTAAGTTTTTTGATGATAGCTTTAACTTTTGTGCTGTACACTGCTATTTGTTGGATTTCTGCGCTCCACTGTGTGCTAGTATTCCTACCTTGGCTCTGGGAAGGGCAGCAACAGCAATCGTGGTAGAGGCTCGTTAGTTTGACATATGTTACATTTCGCTATGTTACTTTTAGTTAGGTTCGGAGAGGTAGCTTTGACCTTAGTGCTATAGTCTGTTGTTAGGTGAATTCTTGCGGCCTGCAGTGTTCCAATGCATTCCGCATGGCCCTGGGAAGGCCAGAAATAGTGGTCCCGGCACGTTACGTTGACATTGGTTTCGTTCGCTTAGGTTGGGCTGTGCTAAGCTTTGCCATGGTAGCCTTAACTTTGAATCGGCACACTGCTGTTCGATGGATTTTTGCGCCCTGCTGTGTTCCAGTATGACCTGCTTGGCTCCCGGGAGGGCAAAAATTGCGGCCTCGGCACGTTAGGTTGAGAAATGCTCTGTTCGTTTATGTTCTGTTGGTTTTTGTTCGGTCTGGGTAACTCTGACATTTCCGATATGCACTGCGGTTCTATGTATTTCTGCCACCTACCACCCACTCACGTTTTCTGCTTGGCTCTGCTGTGGCCAGCAAAATGGTCGAGGGACGTTAGGATGGATTAGGCTTTCGTTTGGCCATGTTACGATTGGTTAGGTTTGGAGAGGGTAGCTATGACTTTATTGCTATTGTCAGCTGTTAGGTGGATTTCTTCGCCATACTGTGCTCTAATGCTTTCAGCTTGGCTCAATGAAGGTCAACGATAATGGCCCCTGCACGATACTTTGAGTCAGGTTACGATCGGTTTGGTTGGGTCAGGATACGTTTTGTCAGCATAGCTTCAACTTTTGTGCTAAACACTGCTATTCGGTGGATTTCAGCGCTTTACTGTGCTCTGGTGTGTCTTGCTTGTCACTGGGAAGAGCAGCAGCGCCGGTCTCGGCACGTTACGTTGAGTTATGCTACGTTCGTCTATGTTCCGTCGGTATTGGTTAGGTTTGTGTAACTCCGACATATCCGGTATGCGCTGCGATTTTATGGACTCCTGCGTCCTACGATAAACTAATGTGTTCTGCTTGGCTCTGGCGAGACCAGCAATAGTGGTGTCGTCACGTTAGGTTGGGTTATATTACGTTCGGTTAGTTTTGGTTATGCCTAGCGTGGACAGGTTATCCTTTACTTTCGCGCTATACACTGCTCTTCGGAGAATTTCAACACTCTACTGTGCTCTACTATATTATGCTTGGCCCTGTGGCGGACAGCAACGTTGGCGGGACGTTATGTGGAGTTACGCTACGTTTGACCATGTTATGATAGTCTATGGCGGCTTTGACTTTCGTGCTATACACTATTTGCCGGCGGGTTCCTGTGATCTACTGTGCTCTACAGTATTCTGCCCGGCTCTGTGGATTCCGGCAGCTGCGGTGGCGGCACGCTCTGTTGAGTTACGCTACATTTGGGTACGTTAGGTTAGGCCAGGTTATGTCAGGGTATCTTCGACTTTTGTGCTATTCACTGCAATGCGGAGGATTTCTGTGAAAGACTGCGCTCTGGTATACTCTACTGGTCAATGTGGAGGTCAGCAATAGTTGTCTCGTCCGGTTAGGATGAGTTGGGTTACGTTTGGATACGTTACGCTTGGTTAGGTTAGGACAGCTACATCGACTTTTGTGCTGTAAAATGCTGCTCGTTGGATTTCTGAGATCCACTCTCCTCTACTACATTCTGCTTGGCTACGGGGAAGCCAGGAGCAGTGGTTGCGGCACGACATGTTGGGTTGTGCTACGTTTGGATTGGTTGGTTCAGTTTACGATACATTCAACTTCTGTGCTGCTCAATACAGTGCTGTGGATTTCTGTTCACAACAGCTCCCTAGTACATTCGGCTTGTCTCTGTGGAGGGCAGCAGGTGTGGTCTAGTCATGTTTGGTCGAGTTACGTTACGTTCGGTTGCGTTACGTTTGGCTAGGTGAGGATATGCTACCTCGACTTTTGTGCTATGCACTGCTATTCCGCGGATCTCTTCCCTCTAATGTGCTCTATTATCCTGTGCTTGACTTTGGGATGTCCAGTGGTAGTGGTCCCGGCACGATAGGTTGAGTGAGGTTACGTACCGTGAGGCTAGATTGGGAAGGCTCGGTTGGGATTTCTTTGACTTTTGTGCTCTAAACTGCTATTCGGTTGATATCTGCGCTCTACATTACTATCCTATACACTGTTCGGCTCTGTGGAGGCGAGTGATAGTGGTCGGGGCATGCTATTTTGAGTCAGGTTACGTTTGGTTATATTAGGTTGGACTACGTTTGGGTATGTTAGCTTCGGCTATCGTGCTATACACAGTTATTCGGTGGACTTCTATGATCTAATGTGCCGTGCTCTATTCTGCTTGGCTCTGGAGGTGCCTGCAGCAGTGGTCGCGGCACGTTATTGCCAGTTATGCTACGTTTGGTTAGACTAGCTTAGGCCAGGATTGGTTCGGATATCCTAGACTATTTTAAGACACACTGCTATTCGGTGGATTTCTGCGCTCTCATGTGCTCTACTACACTCCGCTCGCCTCTAGGGGACGAGCAATAGCGATCGCGGCAGGTTTCGTTGAGGCATGCTACGTTTGGTTAGGTTACGTTAGGTTGGGTTAGGCCTGAATGGATATGACTTTTGTGTTGTACACTGCGATTCAATGGACTTCTGCGCCCTGCTGCCCTCTGGTATGCTCTGCTCGACTCTGTGGAGGCCGGCAACGGTGGTCTCGGCACGTTAGCTGGAGCAACGCCACGTTTGGCTGTTATACGTTTGGTGATGATAGGACTGGATAGCTTAGACGCCTGCGCTGTACACCGATTTCCACTGACATCTGCGCTCTACTGCGTTCCAATATTCTCTGCTTGGCTCCTTTGAGGCCAGCAATAGTGGCCTCTGCGAGTTAGGTTTACGTAGGCTGCGTTTGCATATGAAAACTTTGGATATGCTGCGAGAGGATACCTTAGACTTTTGTGCCATTCAATGCTATTCGTTGGGTTTCTGCGCCCTACTGCCCTCTAACATATTCTGCTTAGCTCTGGTGTGGACCTCAACAGCGGTCCCATCGTGTTATGTTGGGTTAGACTCCGTTTGCGTGTGCTACGTTCGGCTAGGTTAGGATAGGCAACTACGGCTGTTGTGCTAAACGCTGCTATTCGGTAGATTTCTGCGCCCTAATGTCCTCTTATATGCTCTGCTCATCTATACGAAGGCCATCAATAGCTGTCGCGACACGCTACGTTCGGTAAGGATAGGCTTGGTCAGGTTAGGTTAGGATATTTTCGGCTTTTGTGCTCTACACGGCTATTCGGGGGATCTTTGCAATCTAATGTGTTATAATATGCTCCGCTTGTTTCTACGCAGGCCATCAGTGACGGCCGCCGCACTTTATGTTCAGTTATGCCGCGATTGGTTTGGTTAGGGCATGCCAGGTTTGGTTACGGTGTCCTCGACTTTTGTGCTACGCACTGCTCTTCGGTGGATTCTTGCGCACCGCTGTGATCTGACATGTTCAGCTCGGCTCTGGAAAGCACAGCATTTGTGGTCTCTGCACGATATGTTGAGTTATGCTTCGTTCGGTTTGGTTCGGTTGGGTCAGGATAGGTTCGGTTATCCATGAATATGTGCTTCACAATGCAATGCCGCGGATTTCTGTAATCCACTCTGCTGTAGTTTATTCTGCTTGGCTCTGTGGACGTCAGCAGTAGTGGTCACGGCACGTTAGGTTGTGCTACGTTACGGTCGGTTACGTTAGGTTTGGCCACGTTTGGTTAGGATGGCTACGACTTTTGAGCTATACGCTGCAACTTGGAAGATGTCTGCGCCCTACATTGCTCTGCTGTACTCTGCTTAGCTCATGTAATGCCAGCATAAGCGGTCGTGGCACGACAGGTTGGGCTTCGTAACGTTCGCTTGTTTTACGTTTGGTTAGGTTAGGATAGGACAGCTCTTACTTTTGTGCTATAAACTGCTATTCTGTGGATTTCTGCGCTCTACTGCGATCTAGCATGCTTAGCTTTGATCTGGAAATGCAAGAAATGGTGGCAGTGGCGCGTTAGTTTGAATTAGTCTACATTTGGTTAGGTTAGGATTGTTTGGGTTAGGCTAGGGTGTCTTTGATTTTCGTGCTATACACTGCCATTCCATGGTCCTCTGCGCTATGCACTCTTTTAAAATGCTATTCTTGGCGCTGGGGTGGCCGGCAGTAGAGGTTTTCGCTAGTTACGTTTTGTCGTTCCACGTGTGGTTAGCTTATGCTAGGACAGGTTATGCTGCGATACCTGCGGCTTCTCTTCTGTTCACTGCAGAGTGCTACATTTCAGCTCTGTGCTGTGCTCTAGTACATTCTGCTTCGCTCAGCCGAGGCCAGCAATGATGTTCTCGGCTCGTTATCTTGCGTTATGTTACGTTTGGTTAGGTTAGGTTGTGTCAATCTCGGTCAGGTTATCTGCGACTTTCGTGCAGTACACTGCTTTTCGCAGGATTTCTGCACTCGACTCTGCTCTACTATATTCTATTTGGCCCTGCGGTGGCCAGAAACAGCCCCGGCACGTTATGTTGAGTTAGGCTACGTTCGATTAGTTCATGTCAGATTTTTGTTGGCTAGGATGTCACAGACTTTCGTTCAGTACACTGCCATCCGGCGGGTTCCTATGATCTACTGCGCCCTACTGAATTCTGCTTGCCTCTGCGGAGGGCGGCAGCAGTGGTCTCAGCACGCTCCCTTGGGTAACACAACGTTTGGTTGGGTTAGGTTGAGTCAGATTACACCAGGATGTCTTCAACTTTTGTGCTATTAACAGAAATGTGGGGGATTTTTGCGAACTGCTGTGCTCTAGTGCAGTCTACTTGTTCCTGTGGAGGTCAACAATAGCTGTCTCGTCATGTTAGGTTTAGTTAGGATACGTTTTTATATGTTACGTTTGGCTAGGTTAGGATTGGCTACACTGACTTTTGTGCTTCACACTGCTATTCCTTGGGTTTTTGTGATCTGCTGTGCTCTGCTGCACTCTGCTTGGCTTTTGGGGAAGCCAGGGGAAGTGGTTGCAGCACGTCATGTCGAGTTATGCTACGTTCGGTTAGGTTACCTAAGGTCGGGTTAGGTGATGATATCCACGGCCTTTGTGCTATTCACTGAGTTGCGGCGGACTTCTGTGCTCTACAGTGCCCTAGTTCCTTCTGCTCGTATGTGTGGAGGACAACAATAGTGGTCAGGTCACGTTGGCTTCAGTTATGCTCCGCTTGGTGGTGTTACGTTTGGCTAGGTTAGAATAGGCTACGCTGACCTTTATGCTCTCCACTGCTATTCGGTAGATTTCCGCGCTCTAGTGTGCCCTAGTATATTCAGCTTGACCCTGGGGATGCCAGCAATAGTAGTCGGGCCATGTTAGGATGTGTTAGGCATCGTTTGGATGTGTTACGTTTGGCTCGGTTAGTATCGGGTAGTTTAGACGTCTGTGCTAAACACTGCTATTCGCAGGATTTAAGCTCTCCAATGTGATCTAATATGCTCTGCTTGGCTCTGTGGGAGCCAGGAATGGTGGTCTCGGTAAGCTTGTTTGAGTTATGTTACATTTTCGATAGGGTAGGTTAATAAGGCTTGGTTAGGTTCTCTTCTGCTTTTTTGCTTTACACTGCTATTGGGCGCATTTCTGCGCTCTACATTGCTCTAATATACTCTGCCCGAATCTGGGGAGGCGAGCTATAGTGGTAGTGTCAAGCTGTCTTCAATTAGGTTACCTTCTGTTAAGTTAGGTTTGGCTAAGTATAGATAGGGTAGCTTTGACTTTAGTACCGTACACTTTCATACGGTGTATTTCTGCTAACTGCTCTGCTCTACTACATTCTGCTTGGCTCTGTGGATGCCAGGAGCAATGCCCGCGCACGTCATGCTGAGTTATGCTACGTTCAGTTAGGCTGTGATAACTTGGGTCTAGTTCGGGTGGCTATGACTTTCCCCCTATAGACTGCGATTCTATGGATTTCTGCGCTCTACTCTACTTTAATACGTTCTGCTCGACTATGGCGGGGCCAGCAATAGCTGTCACGGTACGTTAGGTGTGGATATGTTACGTTTGGTTATGTTAAGGTTGTGTATATTTTAGGATTTAAGCTGTTCGGTGGATTCCTGCGCTCTAGTGTGCTCTAATATGATCTGCTCGGCTCAATGAAGGCGAGCAATAGTGACCTCGGCTCGATAGTATGTGTTAGGTTACGTTCGGTTATGTCACGCTTGGTTAGGTTAGGATACGATAGCCTTGACTTTTGTGATATACACCGCTGTCCGTGGATTTCTGCGCATTACTGTGCCGTGGTACATTCTGCTTGTCTCTGTGGAGGCCAGCAACGATTATCTCGTCATGTTAGGTTGATCTAGGGAACGAATGTATATGTTACGTTTGGATAGGTTAAGATAGCGTACGTTGACTTTTGCGCTTTTCACTGCTATTCGGTGGATCTCTGCTCTATAGCGTGCCCTGATGTGCTTTGATTGTCTCTGCAGAGGCCAGCAATGTGGTTTTCGTCACGTTACGTTGAGTTACACTACGTCTGTATAGGTTAGGTTAGGTCAATTTGGGTAAGGATATATTTGACTTTTCTGCTATACACCTCAGTGCGGCGGATTTCTACGCACTAGTGTGCTCTAGTATGGTCTGCTTGCCCCTGTGGCAGCCAGTAATAGTGGTCTCGGCACGTTAGAATGAGCTACGCTACGTTCGGTTATGTTACGTGTGGATATGTTAGGATAGGACACTCTAGACTTTTGTGCTATACACTGCCATCCGCGCATTCCAGCAAACTACTGCCTTCTAACGTTTTCTGCTCAGCCCTGGGAATGACAGCAATATTCGGCTCGGCACGTTAGGTTGTGTGATGTTACGGTTGGTTAGTCTATGCCAGCCTAAGTTCGGTAAGGATAGCTGTGTCCTTCGTGCTACACACTGTCGTTCGTCGTATTTCTGTACACTAGTGCTCTCTAGTATGTTCTGCTTGGCTCTGTGTAGTCCAACTATAGCGGTCTCGTCATGTTAGGTTTAGTCATGTTTCGTTTGGGTGTGTTAAGCTTGACTAGGTTGAGATGGGCTACTTTGACTTCTGTTCTATACATTGCAATTGGGATAATTTCTGCGCTCTAATGTGCTCTAATATTCTCCGATTGGATCTGTTGTGTCTAGTAATAGTGGACTCGGCGCGTTTGGTTTATCTATGCAACGTATTTTTGGGTTCGGTTAGGAAGATTTAGTTAGGGGTTCTCTGACTTTTCTGCTGTATACTGCTATTCGGTGCATTTCCTAGCTCTAAATTGCTCTGCTAACCTACGCTAGACTCTGGGGAGCCAACAGTGCTGGTAGTGGCACGCTAGTATGAGTTAGATTACGCCTGGTTTGATTCCTTTAGGCTAAGTTTGGTGAGGATGGCTTTGTCTTTCACGCTATACACTATTATGTCGTTGATTCCTGTGTCCTACTGTGCTCTACTGTATTGTCCTTGCTTTTGGGCGCCTGCAGCAGTGGTTGCGGTACGATCTTATGTGGTATGCAACGTTGCGCCAGGTCAGTCTGGGTCACGTCATGATCGGATATCTTCGACTTCTGCGCTATTCACTGCAATGTGGTGGCCTTCTGCGCTCTAATGTGCTCTAATGCGCTCCGCTTGGCTCTGGAGAAGCCAGCAATATTGGTCTCGTAAGGTTACGTTGAGTTATTCTCTGTGCGAATAGGTTCGGTTAGGACATGTTAGGTCAGGTTATCTCTGACTTTTGTGCTACACACTTCAATGCGGCGGGATTATGCGCTCTACAGTGCTCTAATATCTTCTACTTGGCTCATGGGAGGCCACCAATAGTTGTCTCGGCGCATTGACTTGTGTTCAGTTACGTATGCTGACGTTACGTTTGGCTAGGTTAGGAAACGGTGGCCATGACTTTTGTGCTATACACTGCTATTCGGTGGATTTGTGCTATCTGCTGTATTATAACACGTTCTTCCTGGCTCTGGGTAGGCCAGCAACGTCGGCCTCACCACGTTATGCTGAGTTACGCTACGTTTGGGTAGGATAGGATCGGTCAGGTTGGATTGGGGTATGTTTTATTTTTGTGCTGTAAAGTGCTATCCACGGACTTCTGCGCTCTGCTATATTCTAATGCTTTCTGCTTGGCTCCAGGGAAGACAGCGATAGTGATCGCGGTTCGTTAGATGCAGTTGTGTTACGTTTGGATTGGTTAGGATGCGATAGCCACGACTACTGCGCTATACATTGCTATTCGGTGTATTTCTGCTTTATACAGTGCTCTAATATATTCTGCTTGGCTCTGGGGAGTCCTGCAGTATATGCCTCATCACGTTATGTTGAGTTACACTACCCTTAGATGGGGTAGATCATGTCAGGTTAGTATAGGGTACCTTCCTCTTTTGTGCTTTGCACTGCAATGGGGTTAATTCCTGCGCTCTACTGTGCTCTAGTATATTCTGCATGTCTCTGTGGATGGCAGTAATAGTGGTCGCGGCATTTTCTGTTGTAGTTGGTTACGTTTGGTTATGTTAAGGTTGGATATATAAGGATATGGTAGCTTTGACTTTTGTGCTGTACACTGGAATTAGCTGGACTTCGGCCCTCCAGTAAACTCTAGTATGTTCTGCTTGGCTATGTGCGGCGCAGCAATTGTGGCCTCGGAACGTTATGTTGTGTTGGGCTACACTTGGTTTTGTTATGATTACATGGGTAGAGTCTGTGTAGCTATCACTTTTGCGCCATACACAGCTCTCCACTGATATCCGCGCTCTACTCTGTTTTAATATCCCCTGCTTGGCTCTGGGTAGACCAGCAATAGTGGTCTCAGCGCGGCAGGTTTAGTAACGTTACGTATGCTCATGTTACGTTTGGCAATGTTAGGAAATGGTACCCTCGACTTTTGCGCTATACACTACTCTTCGGTGGATTTCTGCTTTCTACTGTTCTCTAATATGTCCTGCGTGGCTCTGAGGTGGCCAGGAATATTGGACAAGTCACGTTATGTTGAGTTACACTACGTTTCGCTGGGTTAGGATAGGCCTGGTTTGGGCAGGGTTCGTTTGACTTTTGTGCTATACTCTGATATTCCGAGGAATTCTACGTTCGATTGTGCTCTACTATATTCAGCTTTGCCCTGGGTAGGCCAGCAGTTGTGGTCACGGCGCGTTTGGTTGTGCCATGTTACGTTCAGTTACGTTAAAGTTGGATATATAAGGATAGGATTGTTTTGACTTTTGTGTTATACGCTGCTATTCGGTGGATTCCTGCCACCTCGTGTGCTATAGTATGCTATGTTCGTCTCTGTGGAGGCCAGCAATAGTGGTCTAGGCACCTTATTTAGAGATGTGCTACGATTGGTTAGGTTAGGTTTGTTTAGGTATGGATTGCATATCTTTGGCTTTATGGCCATACACTGCCATGCGGTGGATTTCTGCGCCCCACTGTGCTCTAGTATTTTCTGCTTGCCTCTTGGGAAGCCAGCAATGGTGGTCACGGTGCCTTAGGTGCAAGTATGTTACGTATGCTTATGTTACGTTTGGTTAGGCTAGGATATGATAGCAGTGACTTTTGCGTTATACATTGGTACACGGTGGATTTCTGCCTTCTACAGTGGTCCAATATGATCCGCTTGGCTCTGTGGAGGCCAGCAGTGCCCTTTTCGTGACGTTAGGTTGAGAAGGGCAACGTTTGCTTATTGTACGTCTGGTGATGTGTGGATAGTATAGCTTATGCTATTGCGCTATACACAGCTGTCCGCGGATATCTGCGCTCCACAGTGTACTATTATATTCTGCCTGGCCCGGGGGGGGGGGGGCTGGAGTAGTTGTTGCGGCACGATAAGCTGAGTTAGGCTACGTTTGGTTGGGGTACGTTAGCTTGGGTTAGGTTCGGATAGCTAAGACTTTTGTGCTGTACACGGCGATTCTATCGACTTCTGCGCGTCTACCGTCCTGTAATAAGTTCTGCGCGACGCTGGGGGGGGGCGGCAATAGTGGCCGCAGTACGTTATGTTGAGTTATGTTGCGTTTGGTTATGCCACTGTTGGATATATAAGGATAGGTTACCTTTGGCTTTTGTGCTATACACTGCCATTCGGTGGACTTCTGCGCTCCACTGTGCCCTAGCATGTTCTGTTTGTCTCTCTGAAGGGTAGCAATAGTGGCCTAGGCACCCTACGTTGAGATGTGCTGCGTTTGGTTAGGTCAGGTTAGGTAAGATTAGGTCAGGATGTCTTGGACTTTTATGCTATTCACAGCAATGCGGTGGACAGTTGGATATATAAGGATAGGTTACCTTTGGCTTTTGTGCTATACACTGCCATTCGGTGGACTTCTGCGCTCCACTGTGCTCTAGCATGTTCTGTTTGTCTCTCTGAAGGGTAGCAATAGTGGCCTAGGCACCCTACGTTGATATGTGCTGCGTTTGGTTAGGTCAGGTTAGGTAAGATTAGGTCAGGATGTCTTGGACTTTTATGCTATTCACAGCAATGCGGTGGACTTATGCGCTCTGCTGTGCTCTAGTATACTCTGCTTGGCTCTGGGATGCCCAGAAATTGTGATCTCGGCACGTTAAGTTGTGTTACGCCGCATTTGGTTAGGTTAGCGAGGATATGATACGATACTTCAGACTTCTGTGCTCCTCGCTGCTATCCTCCGATTTCTGCGTTCTACTCCGTTCTAATATTTCCTGCTTGGCACCGCGGTGGCCAGAAAAGTTGTCTTGGCTCGTTAGATTGAGATAGCTACGCTTCGTTAGGTTGCACAAGGTTGGTTTCGTTAGGATTCCTTTGTCCTTCGTGCTGTTCTTCGGTGGAACTCTGTGATCTGCTGAGCTTTACTATATTTTGCTTGGCTCTCAGGATACCAGCAGCAGTGCTCGCGGAATGTCATGTTGAGTTATGCTACGTATGGTTGGGTTCGGTTAGGCCAGGTTAGGTCAGGATATCATAGACTTTAGTGCTATACACTGCACTTCGGTAGATTTCTGCGCTCTACATTACACTTCTATACTCTGATTGTCTCCTGGGTGCGAGAAATACTGTTCTTGGCACGTTAGGTTGGGTCATGTTACGTTTGGCTATGTTGCGTTAGGTTACCGTTGGTTTGGGTAGCTACGACTTTCGTGCTGTACACTGTTATTCCGTGGATTCCTGTCATCGACTGTGCTCTAGTACATTCTGCTTGGCTATGGGGAAGCCAGCACTAGTAGCCTCACCGGTTTGGTTTGAGTAACGTTGCGTATGATGATGTTACCTTTGGATAGGTTAGTACACTCCAGGCTTGACTTTTTTGCTATACACTGCTCTTCGGAGGATTTCAGCTTTCTACTGTGTCGTAACACGTTCTGCCTGGATCTGGGTATGCCAACAATATCGGCCTTGTCACGCTATGGTTAGCTACACAACGTTTGGGTAGGTCTGGTTATGTCAGGTTAGGTTAGGGTATATTCTACTTTGGTGCTTTGCACTGTAGTGCGGTGTATATCTGCGTTCTACGGCGCTCTACCGCGTTATGATTGGCGCTGCGCTGGACAGCAATAGTGGTCTCCACACGTTAGGGTATGTTATGCTACGTTTGGTTATGTTACGTTTGGTGAGGTTAGGACAGGATAGCCTTGACCTTTGTGCTATACATTCCTGTCAGCAGTTTTCTCCGCTCTACTGTGCTCTAACGTTTACTACTTGTCGCTGGGGAGGGGCCAGCATTAGTGGTCTTGGTACGTTAGTCTGGGATATGTTACGTTCTGTCAGGTCCTGTTTGATTTAGCTCGTCCCGGTTATCTTCGACTTTCGTGCTACACACTGCAATTCGCATGACTTCTGCGCTCCACTCTGCTCTAGGTCATTGTGCTTGTCCCTGTAGTGGCCGGCAATAGTTGTCCCATCATGTTAGTTTGAGTAAGCTCACGTTTGGATACGTTACGTTTGGCTATGTTCGGATACGCTACTTCGACTTTTGTGCTGTACAATGCTATTCGTAGGTTATCTGCGCACTTATGTGTTCTAACACGCTGTGCATGGATCCACGGATGCCATCATTAGCGGTCGCCGCACGTTATGTTGTGTTAGACTATGTTCGATTTGGTTAGGTTGGGTGATGTTAGGTTAGGATATCTTTAACGTCTGTGCTATACACTCCAATGCGGTGGATCTCTGCCTTCTGCTGCACTCCAATATGTTCTGCATGTGTCTGTGTTGGCCATAAATTGGGTCTCGTCGTGATAGGTTGAGCTATGTTACGTTCGGGTACGTTTCGTTTGGCTAGATTAGGAGAGGATAGCTTTGAGTTTTACACTGTATACTGCCATTCGGCGTATTTCTTGGCCCTGCTGTCCTCTAGTGAGCTCTGCTTTGCTCTGGGGAGACCAGTAATAGTGGTATATTACGCAATACCACAAAAGTAAAAGCTATACTGTCCTAACGTAGTCAAGCGTAACATGGGCAGACGTGACGTAACAAAAACTGACGACCCACGACGGCTTTTGCTGGCCTCACGTGAGCTAAGCAGATTACAGCAGAGCAATGGAGAACGCTGCAGTCTTCCGGATAGCAGAGCATAGCACAAAAGTAAAAGCTCCTTTAACAAAACATAACCAAGCCTAACATAACCGAACGCAACATAACTCAACCAAACGTGTCGCGAGCACTATTTCGGGCGACCGCAGAAACAAGCAATGTGTGATAGCACACCGACGTGCGCAGATGTCCATAGAATAGCAGTGTGTATCACAAAGGTCGAAGTTGTCCTAACCTAGTACATCGTAGCCTAACGTAGCCCAACGTAATCTAACCCAACCTATCGTACCGCGACCACTATTGCCGGACACCCAGCGCCGAGCAATGCTTATTGGAGCACAATGGAACGCAGAAATCCACCAATTAGCAGTGTATAGCACAAAAATCAGAGCAGCCATATCCTAACAAAGCCAAACCTAGACAAACCATACGCAGCACACGTCAGCCTAGCTTGACGAGACCTCAACTTCTGGCATCCACAGGACCAAGCAGAGAACATGAGAGCACAGTAGAGCGACGAAATCCACCGAACAGCAGTTTCAAGCACAAAAGTCAAAGTTAGACAAACCAAACGTGACGTAACCTAGCCAAGCCAAGCGTTACCTAACCCTACCTAACGTATCGAGACCGCAATTGCTGTCCTCCCGAGAGTCGAGCAGAGTACAGTAGAGCAACGTAGATCGCAGATTTCAACCGAGCAGCAGTGTATATCACAAAAGTCTAAGCTAACCTATCCCAACATAGTGTAACGTAACATAAACAAACGCTACCTAGCACAGACAAACGTGCAGAGACCAATACGGCTGTGCTCCCCATAGCCAAGCAGAATATACTGTAGCCCAGTAGAGCGCAGAGGTCCACTGCATAGCGGTGTATAGCACAAATGTCAAAGCCATCCTAACAAAACTTAACCAAACCTTACCTAAGAAAACGAACATAGCACAACCTATCGTGCCTGCACCAAAACTTCTGATCTGCCTAGAGCGAAGCTGAGCATATTAGTGCACTGTGGAGCGCACAATTCCACCGAATAGTCGTGTACAGCTCAAAAGTCAAGGCTATACTCTCCTAACCAGGCCAAAGGAAATATAGCCAAACGTAACGTCACAAAACCAGTAGTGCCTCGACAAACATAGCTGGCATCACGAGAGCCAAGCGGAGTGCAGCAGAGCAATGTAGGACGCTGAAGTCATCCGAGTGGCAGTGTGTAGCACAGGGACCAAAGCTATACCAACCATACCTGACCAAACCTAGCATAAACAGGCTGAAGATAACTTAACCTATCTTGCCGCGACCGCCATTGCTGGCGTCCCCAGGCACAAGCAGATTGCGATAGCGCACAGTAAAGTGCACAGGTCCACATAACAGCCGTGTGTAGAACAAGAGTCAAAGGTATCGTAACCTAATCCAACGTAACCTAACGTAACGGAACGTACTCTGACACAATCTAACGTGATGCGACCACCGTTGCTGGCCTCCAGAGAGTCGTGCAGAGTATAGTAGAGCAATGTAGAGCGCAGAGATCCACGGAATAGCAGAGAATGGCACAAAAGTCTAAGCCACGCTCTCCTACCTTAACCAGTCGTAACATAACCAGAGGCAACATAACTATCACTAACGTGCAGAGACAAATTCTGCTGCCTCCCCATAGCCAAGCAGAATATACTAGAGCACAGTAGAGCGTAGAAATCCGCCGAATAGCTGTGCATAGCACAAAAGTCAAAGCTGTACTGTCCTAATGAAACCAAACGTAGGACAAGCAGACGTTACTTATCCCAACATTACGTGTACCGACCGCTATTGCTGGCCCCACGAGAGCAAGGCAGAGTATAGGAGAGCAATGTAGAATGCTGGAATCGTCCGAATAGCATTGTATAGCGCAAAAGTCAAAGCAATCCTTGCCAAACGTAAGCAAACCTATCCTCACAAAGCGAAACACAACTCAACCCAATGTGCTGGGGGCATTACACCTGGCGTATACGGAGACAGGCAGAGCGTGATAGAGCGCAGTGGTGCGCCGAAGGCCATAGAATAGCAGTGTGTATCACAAAAGTCGGAGATGTCCCAACCCATAAATACGTTACCTAACGTAGCCGGACGTATTACAACTCAACCTATCTTGCCGCGACCGCTGCTGCTGGCCACCACGAGGACTAAATACGTTACCTAACGTAGCCGGACGTTTTACAACTCAACCTATCTTGCCGCGACCGCTGCTGCTGGCCACCACGAGGCCGGGCTGATCAACGTAGAGCACTGCAGAGGGCAGGAATCCACGGAATAACAGTGTATAGCACGAAAGTCAAAGCGATCTTAACCGAACTTACCCTAACCTGACCAAACAAAGCGTAACATAACTCAGCCTAACCTGCCGCAACCACTACTGCTGGCCTCCCTTGTGTCCAGCAGAGTATAGCGGAGCAATATAGAGCGCAGGAATCCTCCGAAATGCAGTGCATGACGCAAAGGCCGAAGCCACCGTAACCAAACTTGACCAAACTTGACCCAAAAAAACGAAACCTAGCAAAACCAAACATGCCACGACCACAATAGCTGGCCTCTCCAGAGACAATCGGATGCTAGTAGAGCAACGCCGTGCACAGATATGGACGGGAAAGCATTGTACGGCACAAAAGTGAAAGCCATACCAACCAAACCAATCCGATCCTAGTCAAGCCATGCATATCATATCTCATACTTTCGCGACGGGACCACCATTGCTGGACTCTCCAGAGACAAGCCGACCATACTAGAGCACAGTAGAGAGCAGAAATCCATCGTGTAGCAGTGTACAGCACAGAAGTCAAACCTACCCTGTCCTGACCTAGCCAAACGTAGTCTAACTCAACATAACGTTCCGCGAACGCTATTGATGCCCCCCGTGGGCTCAAGCGTAGAATGTTACAGCAAATGAGAGCGCAGGATTTCTGCGAACAGCAGTGTACAGCACAGAGGTCATAGTAGCATTTCCGAAACTATTAGCCAAACGTAGTCTAACTCAACATAACGTACCGCGAACGCTATTGATGCCCCCCGTGGGCTCAAGCGTAGAATGTTACAGCAAATTAGAGCGCAGGATTTCTGCGAACAGCAGTGTACAGCACAGAGGCCATAGTAGCATTTCCGAAACTTTCCAAGGGTAACAAATATATACGTAGCCTCGCAAAACCTACTATCACGGGACCACAGTTGTTGGCCTTCCGAGGGCCAAGAATAAAGTATTAGAACACAGCAGAGCGCAGGAATTCGCGGATAGCATTTTATAGCACAAATGTCAAAACTATCCTATCCTAACCAGATCGCACATAACGTAAACGAACGTAACGTAGCTCCGCCTATCATGCAGAGATCAATTTGCTGGTCTCCACAGGGCGAAGCAGAATATACCAGAGTACTGCGGATCGCAGAAATCAACCGCGTTGCAGTGCATACCAAAGGAGTCAAAGATACCCAAACCTTACCTGGCCTAATCTAACCTAGCCAATCGTTGCCCAATTCAACATAACGAGCCGAGACCACTGTTGCTGCGCTCCACAGAGCCAAGCAGAACTTATTCGAGGAGAGTGGAGCGCAGAAATCCATAGAAACGCAGTGTACAGTAGAATAGTCAAAGACACCCGGGCCTAACCAAAGCCAACGTATCCTAACCTAACGTAGACTAACTCAGTATAACGTGCCGCGACCAGTATTGCTGACACACCCTGGGCCAAGCAGAATGTAGTAGAGCACATTAGAAGGCAAATATCCTCTGTACAGCAGTATACAGCACAAAAGTCGAGGATAGCCTGGACGAGATTAGCCTAACGTAACTAAACTAAATGTAACACAACTAAACCTAATGAGCCGAGACAACTATTCCTGGCGTCCTCAGAGCTAACCTGAATATACTAGTTCACAGTAGAGCGCTGAAATCCACGGAAGAGCAGTGTATGGCACAAAAGTCATTGCTATCCTGACCAAACCTGACTAAACCCAACCGAACCAAACGTAACATAACTCAACCTAACGTGCCGAGGGCCCTATTTCTGGCCTCCACATAAGCCTGCAGATTATGCCAGCGCACAGAAGATTGCAAAAGTCCATAGAGTAGCAGTAAGCATCAAGAAAGTTAAAGCTATTGTAACCTAACACAACGTAACCTAACCTTGCCGAATGTAATATATTCCAACCTAACGTGCGGCGACCACTGCAGCTGCCCTCCCAAGTGTCGAGCAGGGTATAGAAGGGCAATGTAGACAGCAGAAATCCACCGAATGTCAGTGTAATGCACAAAAGCCAAATCTACCCTCACCTAACCTAACCAAACGTAACATAATCGAACGCAAAATGACTGAGAATAACGTGCCGAGACTAATAATGCTGGCATCCACATAACCAAGTAGACGATACTAGGGCACAGCAGATCGCAGAAATCCGCTGGATAGCAGTGTATAGCGCAAGAGTCAAAGCTACCCTGGCATGACCAAACCAAACGTAACGTGACACAACCTATCGTGTCAAGACCACAATTGCTGGCCACCACAAGGCCATGCAGAACATACTAGAGGAGAGTAGGTAGCGAAATCCGTAGGATCGCAATGTGCAGCAGAAGAATCAAAGCTATCCAAGCCTTACGCATGCTGCCATAAAATAACCAAACGTAACCCGACCCAACCTAACATGCCGCGACCAATATTTCTGGCCTCCCCAGAGCAAATCAGGGCATATTAGAACGCAGCAGAGCAGAGAAGTCCACCGAAATGCAGCATGTGGCACAAAAGTCAAAGGTAGCCTATCCTAACCTAACAAATCGTAACACCACAAAACGTAACCAAACGTCAAAGCAAACTTGACGAAATATTGCCCAACATGATCTAACCTATCGTAACATAACTAAGCCCAAAGTTCCGCGACCATTACTGCATGCCACCACAGAGTCGAGCAGGGTATAGTAGAGCAATGTAGAGCACAGAGATCCACCGAATAGCAGTGTATCGCACATAAGACGATGATAACCTAACCTAACCCAAAACAGCCGAACGTACCATAGCCCAACGCAGCGTGCCGCGTCTACTTCTCCTGACATCCAAAGAGCGAAGCATAATGCAGCACAGCACAGCAGATCACAGAAATCCACTTGACAAAAGTGTATGGCACGAAAGTCAAAGCTATCCAGACCAAACTTAACCTAACCTATCCTAAGCTAACGAATCCTGACTTGGCATGACGTGCCACGACCACCATTGCTCCCCCACCCAGGGGCGTGCTGAGTATAGTAGAGCAATGTAGATCGCGGCAATCCTCCAGATAGCAGTTTGCAGCACATAGTTTGAAGAAGTTCAGACCGAGCCGTCCTAACCTGACCTAACGAAACGTATCATAGCTCAGCATAACCTGCCGAGTCCACTGTTACTGGGCACACCAGAGCCAAGCATAGCATATTAGAACACATTGGAGGGCAGAAGTCCTCGGAATAGCTGTGTTTAGCACGAAAGTTAAAGTAGCCTGTCCTAACCTAGCCAAACGTGACATACACGAACGTAGTCTAACCCAACCAAACATGCCGACACAAACATTGCTGGCCTCCACAGAGCCAAGCGGAAAATAGGAGAAAACTGTAGAGCGCAGAAATCCGCGGATAGCAGTGTATAGCACAATAGTCAAACATTCCCTGACCTAACTTGTCCTGACCTATCCTACCCAAACGTAGTGAAACGAAACATAGCGTGCCGCGACCGCTATTTATAGACTTCGAAGGGCCAAGCGGAGCACATTAGAGCAAAGTAGAGCGCAGAGATCCACCGAATGGCAGCGTGTAGCACACAAGTCAGAGTAGCCTATCCTAACCTAGCCAAACGTAAGATACCCAAACGTAACCAAACACAAGATAACATGGCGAGACCACTAATGCTGGCCTCCACAGAGGAAAGCAGAATGTACTAGTGCACAGTAAAGCGCAGAAATCCACCGTATTGCAGTGAATAGTACAAAAGCCGTAGAAATCCTAGCATAACCTGACATAACGTAACCTAACCAAGCGTAGCATCAATCAACGTAACGTGCCGCGAACACGACTCCGGGACTCCCCATGGCCAAGCAGCAGATGGTAGAGCACAGTAGATCACAGGAATCAACATGAGTGTTGCGCATTGCGCGAAAGCTACAGCTATCCTAACAAAACATCACCTAACCTAAGCAAGCAAAGCGTAACCAGACTAAAGCGAACGTGCAACGACCACTACACCTCTCCACCCCAGATTCGGTTGGATTATAGTAGAGCAATTCCGAGCGCGGAAATCCTCCGAAGAGCAGCGTATGGCACAAGAGGCAAAGAAATGCTAACAGAACATTCCTAGCCTAACCCAACGAAACGCAACCAAACTTACTCTAACGTGACCAGAACACTATTGCTCGCCTCCCCAGCGCGAAGCAGAACGTATTGGAGCACAGTGGAGCGCAGAAACCCACTGCATTGCAGTGAAAATGACAAAAGCGAAAGATTCCTTAACATAACCAAACCAAACGTAGTGCAACTTAACATAGCGTGACGAGACGATTACTGCTGGCATCCCCATAGGCAAGCAGATGATGCTAGAACACATTAGGAAATTGTAATCACCAGAACAGCAGTGTATACAGCAAAAGTCGAGGCTATCGCATCCTAGCCTAGCCAAACGGAACATAGACATACGTAACAGTGTTAAACTCAACGCGCCACGACCACTGCTCCTGGCCTCCCTAGAGCTAAGCAGAATATGCTAGAGCACAGCAGAGCGCAGGAAGCCACCGTATAGCAGTGTGTTGCACAAAGGTCGAGGATATCCACACCTAACCAAGCCAAACGTAACCTTTCCCTACCTAGCGCACCGCGGCCATTATGCTGACCTCCCCAGAGCCAAGCAGTATAGACTAGAGCACAGTAGGGCACAGGAAACCGCGGCGTTGCAGTGTAATGCGCAAAAGTCAATGACATCCTAACCTAACCTGACTAAACCTAACCCAAAGTAACGCAGCCTAAATCAATATAAAGTGCCGAAACCATAATTGCTATCCTTCCCAGATACAAGCGGAATATATCAGATCGCCGTGGAGCTCAGAAATCCACCGAATAGCAGTATACAGCACAAAAGTCGAAGCTACCCTCTCCTAGCCTAACCAATCGTAGCATAACCAAACGAAACCTAGCACATCCTAACGCGAAGCCACCACTATTGCTGGCATCCCCAGAGCCGAGCAGAGCATATTAGAGCACAGCATATCGCAGAATTCCACCGAATGGCGGTATATAGCGCAAAAGTCAATAGTATCCTCTCCTACCATAACCAAACGTAGCCTAACTCAAACGAACGTGCCGAGAACATTATTGCTGGATTACCCAAGGTCAAGCAGAATATGCTAAAGCACAGTAGGGCGCAGGGAGCCTTTAAGTGGCAGCGTATGGCACAAAAGTCAAATATACGCTGATCCAAACTGACCTAACCATACCTATCCAAGCGTGGACTAACTCTAACATTCTTGCCACGACAGATATTGCTGGCCAACACATGGCCGACAGAGTATAGTAGTATTAGTGCAATGCTGAGCACAGGAACCACCGAATAGCAGTGTATAACGCAAGAGTCAAGCTTATCTTATCCCAACCTAACCGACAGTAACAAAGCCAAGCGCAACATAATCCAACCTAACTTGCCTAGGCCACCATTGCTGATCTCCCCAGAACCAAACGGAACATACCGGAGCACAGTAGAGCGCGGATATCCACCGAATATCAGTGTGTGCACAAGAGTCAGAGCTATCCTATCCTAACCCATTCCAACCGAACACAAACGAACATAACCTAACACGAACAAACGTGCCGCGACCAGTATTGCTGTCCCCACAGAGTCAAGCAGAGCATATTTGAGGAGAGTAGAGTGCTGATATCCATAGAATCGCAGTCTATAGCGGAAAGCTGGGAGCTGTGAAAACCAAACCATGGCTAACCAAACATAGCCATTCGTACCCTAACTGAACCTAATGTGCCAAGACCGCTCCTACAGACATACCCAGATCGAAGCCTCATGTACCAGAGCATATTAGAGAACCGAAAACAGCCTCACAGCTGTGTAAAGCGAAAAAGTCATAGATAACCTAACCCAAACTGGCCTAACCTGGCGCACCCAAACATAGCCTACTTCAGCATAAATTGCTGAAAACGCTGTAGCTGCCATTCCCAGAGCCAAGCTGAACATATAAGATCACAGTTGAGCTCAGTCATTCACCGAATGTCAGTGTATAGCACAATAGTCAAAGCTATCCTCTCATAACTTACGAAATCGTTACATAACCAAACGTCACCTAACCCCGCCTGACCGCCCGACTACAATTGCTGGTACCCGCAGAGCCAAGCAGAATATACTAGAGCACAGTAGATGACAGGAACACGCGGCGTAGCTGTGTAAAGCACAAAGGTAAGCATAACCAAGCCTAACCTGGCATAACCTACACCAACTGTAAGTATCCTAACTCAGCATGAGGTGCGCAGACCATTATTGCGGTCCTTCGCTGGGCCAGGCTTAGCATATCTGGCTACAGTGGAGCACTGTCATCCTCCGAATAGCAGTGTATAGCACAAAAGTCACGGATATCCTTTCCAGATCTAACCAATCGTAACATAAACAAACGAAGCCTAACCCAAGCTATCGTGAAGCGAACGCTATTGCTCGCATCCCCAGAGTCAAGCAGAGTATAGTGGAGCACAGCAGAGCGCAGAAATCCAGCGAACAACAGTCTATGCCAAGAAAGTCATAGCTACGCAAGCATAACACACAATCGTAACATAACCAAACGCAACCCAACTCAACCTAATGTGCCGAGTCCACAATTGTTGGCCTTCCCAGGGCCAAGCTGGACGTATTATAGCAAAGTACATCGCAGAAATCAATCGGAAAACAGTGCTTAGTAAGTTAGTCGTCGCTATCCTCTCCTAAAGTAACCAATCGTAACATACCCAAAGCACAGTAGAGAACACAAACTCGCGGCGTTGCAGTGTAAACCACAGAAGTCAAGGATATGCTAACCTAACCTGACTCAACCTAACCCAACCAAACGAAGCCTAAATAAATATAACGTGCCGAGACCACTATTGCTGTCTCTCCCAGGGCAGAACTGTACACATGAGATAACAGCAGAGCGCAGAACTCCGCAGAATATAAGCATATAGCACAAAAGTAAAAGATATCCTCTCCTAAACTAACCAAACGTAACATTACCAAACGCAACATAACTAAAACTAAAGTGTCGAGACTACTATTACTGGCCTCCCCAGAGTAGAGCAGAGTATTGTATAGCAATGTTCAGCGTAGGAATGCAGTGAATATCAGTGCATAGCACAAAAGTGGAGGCTACCCACTCCTAACATATCAAAATGTAATAAAGCCAACCGTAACATAGCTTAGATTAACGTGCCGAGACCACTATTTCCGGAATACCCAGGGCCAAGCAGAGCCAGCTAGAGCACAGTAGATCGCAGGAAGCAACCAAATAGCAGCGAAGAGCACTAACGTCGAAGACACCCCAACCTTACCTGCCATATTCAGCTCAACCAATCGTTGACTAACTAAACTTAACGGGACGAGTCCACTTTTGCTTGCCTCTTCACCGCCAAGCAGAGGATATTGAAGGATACTAGAGCGCAGAAGTCCAAAGAGTGGCAATGTATAGCAGAAAAGACAACGCATTCCTAACCAAGCCCAGGATAGCTAACCTAGCCAAACGTAACCTAACACATCCTAACGCACCGCAACCACAATTGCTGGCACCCCAGGGTCAAGCAGAGCATATTATGGCACAGTGTAGCCCACAAATCCACCGAATGACAATCTATGGCCCAAAAGTCAGATCTATCCTGTCCAAACCTGAGCAAACACATCACAACCAAACGTAACATATCTCAACCTAACGTGCCGAGACCACTATTGCTGGACACCGAATAGCCGAGCAGAATATGCTGGAGAACAGCAGAGCGTAGAAATCGACCGCATTGCAGTGAATAGCACAAAGGTCAAAGGACCCTGGCCAAACCTTAGCTAAGCTAACATATCCAATCGTATCGTAACCAAATCCTACGTGCCGCGACCACTATTGCTGGCGTCGCCAGAGGCAAGCGCAGTACGATAGAGCAGAGTGGAGCACAGAGGTCCATAGAATATCAGTGTCGAGCACAAAAGCCAAAGTTACCCTAATCTAATCCAATTTAACATAACCTAACCAAACGTAAGCTAACTCAACCTAACGTGCCGCGACCTCTATTGCTGGCCTCCACAGAGACAAGCAGAGCCAGTTAGGGGAGAGTAGAGCGTAGAAGTCCAAAGGACCGCAGTGCGTAACACAAACGTCAAAGCTATCCTCCCCTAACCAAACCTAACATAACCTGACCAAACGTGACATAGCTCAACCTTCCGTGCAACCACCACTATTGCTGGCCACTCCAGAGTTGAGCAGTGTATAGTAGAAAAGTAGAGCAAAGAAATCAACCGAATAGCAGTATTTAGCTCAAAAGTCAGATCTATCCTCTCCTAACCTAACCAAACGTAACACAACCAAACGTAACCTAACTCAACCGAACTTGCCTAGACCACAGTTGCTGACGTCCACAGGGCCAACCAGAATACACTAAAGCACAGTACAGCGCAGAAATCAACCGCAATGCAGAGTGAAGCACAAAGATGAAACATATCGTAACCTAACCTAACCTAACCTTACCTAACCCGGCACAACCTATCGCGCTGCTGCCACAATTTCTGGCCTTCCCAGAACAAAGCAGGGCACACTTGATCAGAGCAGTGGGCAGAAATGCACTGAATAGAAGTGTGCAGCACAAATGTCGAAGCTATCCTAGCCTAACCCAAACAATCATGGCACATCCAAGAGTAACCCAATTCCACCTAACCTACCAACACCACTATAGCTGTCCTCCACACAGCCAAGCGGAATATGCTAGAGCACGGTAGAGGAAAGGAATCCAAAGAACAGCAGTGTATTGCACCTAAGTCAAAGCCGTCTTGAGCAAAGCTAACCCGACCTGGCATAACCAAACGTAACATAACTCAACCTATCGTGACGCGGCCACTATCGTTGGCCATCCCAGATTCGAGGAAAGCATAGTAGATCACAGTAGAGCGCAGAAATCCACCGAATAACAGCCTATGCCAAAAAGTCAGAGCTATACAAACCTGATCCAAACAAACGTAACCTAACGAAACGTAACCTAACTCAACCTTACGTGCCGAGATCACTTTTTCTGGGGTCCCCAGAGACAGTCAGAGCGTATTAGGGCTCAGTACAGCGCATAAGTTAGCGGAATATTTGTATACAGTGCAAAAGACAATATTATCCTTTATAAACCTGACCAAAGGTACATAACCATACGTAGCCTATATCAAACTAACGTGCCGGGACCACTATTACTGGCCTCCACAGTGTCGTGCGGAGTATAGTACAGCACAGTACAGGGCAGAAATCCTCCGAATAACAGTCTACGCCGAGAACGTCAAAACTATCCGTACGTGACTCGTACAAACGTAACCTAACCAAACGTAAAGTAACCAAACGTAGCATAGCTCAAACTAAAGTTCCAAGACCACCATTACTGGCCTCGCCAGGGTAGAGTAGAGAATAGTAGAGCCACGCGGAGCGTAGAAATCTATCAAATTGCTGTGTATTGCTCTAAAGTCGAAGCTACACTATCCTAACATACCCAAATGTAATAACACCAAACGTTGCCTAACTTAACCTAACGTCCAGATTCCCCTGCTACTGGAGTCCCCAGAGCCAAGCAGAATATGTTAGAGCACAGTAGAGCGCAGGGAGCCTCCAAATAGCAGCGAACGCCACAAACGTCAAGGAGACCCTAACCTTAACTGGCCAAACATGGCCCAACCAAACGTAGACTAACTAAATCCAACGAGCCTAGTCCAGTATTGCTGGCCTCCACATCGCCGAGCAGAATATATTAAAGGAGAGTAAAGCGCAGTAGTCCAAGGAATGGCTATGTATAGCAGAAAAATCAAAGCTACCATAACATAACCCAGACGAACCTAACCTAACCAAGCATAACCTTACACAAACTTACGTGCCGGGACTACTACTGCTGGCAACAGCAGAGCCAAGCATAATATGCTAGAGAGCAATAGAGTGTAGGAATCGACCGCATAGTAGCGCATAGCAAAAAGTCTAAGTTGTTCTGGCCAAATGCAGCCTAACCTGACATGACCAAACGTAATATAACTCAACTTATCGTGTGACGTTCACTATTGCTGGCAACCCCAGTGTCGAGCAGAGTATAGCAGAGCTATGCAGAACGCAAGGACCTACCGAATTGCAGTGTATAGCGCAAAAGTCAAAGTTACCCAATCTTAATCTAACAAAACCTAGCATAACGAAATGCAACACTGCCGAGCCTTACGTGCCAGACCACTATCTCTGACCTCGCTAGTGCCAAGAGGAACGTACCGGAGCACAGTTAAGCGCAGATATCCTTAGAATCGCAGTGCGGACCAGAAAAGACAAAAATATCCAAACCTAACCAAAGCAAACATAACATAGCCAAACGTATTCTATCTCAACCTAATGTGCCCAGACCACTATTGCTGTCCTCCCCAGAGTCAAGTAGAGAACATTAGATCGCTGTAGAACGCACAAGACCAGCGAATATCAGTGAATAGTTGAAAAGTCAGATCTACCCTGTCCTAACCTAACCAAACGTAACATGACCGAACGTAACCTAACTCAGGCTAACGCCCCGTGGCCACTATTTATGGCCATCCCAGAGGCAATCGGAATGTATTAGAGGAGAGTAAAGAGCAGAAATCCATAGAAACGCAGCGCATGGCAGAAGAGTCGAAGGTACGCAAGCCAAACTGTTGCCAACGTAATCTCAGCAGACGTAGTCCATCTCAACCTATCTTGGCGAGACTACTATTCCTGGTCTCCACAGAGACAAGCGGATCACACTAGGGCACAGTAGAGCGCAGAAGTTCACGTCACTTCAGTGTACAGGACGAAAGTCGAAGGTATCACATCCGATGCAAAACAAACGTAACATAACTCTACATAACTCGCAGGGGCCAACGATTCTGGCCTCCCCAGAGCAAAGCAGAGCATATTAGATCACTATAGAACGTAGAAATCAACCGAATGGTTGTGTATAGCACAAAAGTAGAAGCGGTCCTAGCGAAACATAACCAAATATAGCATAACCAGGCGTAACCGAACTGCACATAACCGCCCTACACCACAAATGCTGTCCTCCCCGGAGACAAGCAGAATATACTAGAGCACAGTAGATCACATAAATCCGCGACGTTGAAGTGTAAAGCACAAAAGTGAAGATCACCTAACCAAACCTGACCTAACCTAACGCACCAAAACGTAGCCTAAGTCAGCATAAGGTGCGAAAACACTATTTCTGCCTTTCCCATAGTCACGCCGATCATATCGTGTCACAGTGGAGCGCAGAAGTACGCGGAATAGCATTATATAGCGCAAAAGTCAGTGCTCCCCTCTCCTACCCTAACGAAACGTAACATAACCAAGCGCGGCCTAAATCAAGCTAACGTGCCGGGACCACCATTGCTGGCCTTCACAGAGAAAAGCGGACCATATTAGAGGAGACTAGAGGGCAGAAATGAATGGAATCTCAGTGTATAGCAGTAAAGTCAAAGCTATCCAAACATAACCATAGCTGGCGTAACTTAACCAAACGTAGCATATCTCAACCTAACTTGGCGAGACAGCAATTACTGGCCCCCCAGAGCCAAGCAGAGAATACTAGAGCACATTAGAGCGCAGAAATCCACCGCCTTCCAGTCTACAGCACAAAAGTCAAAGATGTCTTATCCTAACCCACACGAACCAAACCAAACCCGACACAACGCGCCGCGGCATCTGCTTCTGGCCGCCCCAGAGCCAAGCTGAGCATACCAGATCACAGTATAGCGCAGAAATCCACCGAATAGCAGTGCATAAGGGAAAAGTGAAAACTACCCTCTCCGTGCGTAACCAATTGTTACATACTAAAACGCAACTTAACTCAACATAATGTGCAACGACCACCATTACTGGCCACGCCACGGTCGTGCAGATTATACTAGAGCAAGGTAGAGCGCGGAAATCCAGCGAATAGCAGTGCATATCGCAAAATTCGACGCTACAGTATCCCAACCGACCAAAACGTAATAAAACCAGATGTAACCAATCTGAACCAGAAGCGATGAGATCACTATTACTGGAATCCCCGGTACCAAGCAGAACACACCAGAGCACAGTAGTGCGCAGGAATACACCGAATTGCAGTGTATACCACGAAAGTCAAAGCGATGCATACAAAATCCAGACCAATATAACCTAACCAAACGTAGCCTATACCGACCTAACGTGCCGAAACCACTATTGCTGGCCTCCTCCGTGTAAAGCAGAGCATATTGGAACACAGTAGAGCGCAGAATTCCGACGGATAGCAGTATATGGCACAAAAGACATGCTACCATCTCCTACCCCAACCGAACGTATCATAACCAGACGTAGCATAAATCAAACTAGCGTGACGGGACCACTGCTACTGGCCTCCTCAGAGTCGATCAGAGTAAAGTAGGGCAATGTAGACAGTAGAAATCCACCGAAAGGCAGTGTATGGCTCAAAAGTCAGAGCTATCTTGTCCTAATCTCTCCAAACGTAACATAAACAAACATAACGTAACCAAACGTAGGGTCCCACGACCACTGCTTCTGGCTTCATGAGAGCCAAGCCGGGTATAGCGGAGCGACGTAGATCTCTGAAATCGACGGAACGGCAGCGTGTCGCAAAAAAGTCAGTACTATTCTAACTAAACAACCAGACCTGACATAACCAAACGTATAATAATACAATCTAACGCGCCGCGACTAGCATTGACGGCCCCGGCGGTGATTCGCAGCGAATAGCATGAAGGCCGAAGGCATCCGATCCTATCCATAGTTAACGTGACATAATCAAACGTAACATATCTCAACCTAACTTGCCGAGAACACCATCACTGACCATGCCAGAGACAAGCAGTACACGTTAGTGGAGAGTAGATGGCAGAAATCCATGTAATGACATGTGCATAAGAAAAGTGAGTGCTACGTAAGCCTAACCCAAACAAACAGAGCATTACCAAACATTGCATAACTGAACCTATCGTGGCGAGATAGCTATTGATGACCTGGCCAGTGCCAATCAGGTCATGCTAGAGCACAGTAGGGCGCAGAGATTCACCGAATGTCATTCTACAGCGCAAAAGTAAAAGCTATCCAGTCCAAACTGAGCCTAACCCAATCTAACATAACGTAACGTGGCTCGACGTTACGTGCCGATAGCACTATTGCTGGCTTTCCTGTAGTCCAGATGAACACGCTAGAGCTCGGTAGGGCCCAGAAATCCACCTAACAGCAGACTACAGCTCTAAAGGCAACGGTACTCCCTCCCTACCTAACCAAACTTAACATAGCCAAACGTAACCCAACACAACCCAACTCGCCGCGATCACTATTGCTGGCCTCAACAGAGCCAGGTGGAACACACTAGTGGAGGGTATAATGCAGAAATCCGTAGAATCGCAATGTACATCTGAATGGTCAGCGACACCAAATCCGAACCCAAACAAACAGAACGTAGCCAAACATAGCCATACTCAACGTAACGTGCCGAAACCGCTACTGTTGCCCCCCAAGAGCAAAGCAGGACATACTACAGCACAGCAGAGCGCAGACATCCACCGAACAGCAGTATACAGATCATTAGTTACAGCCATCCTAACAGAACCAAACCAAACCCGACACAACGCGCCGCGGCATCTGCTTCTGGCCGCCCCAGAGCCAAGCTGAGCATACCAGATCACAGTATAGCGCAGAAATCCACCGAATAGCAGTGCATAAGGGAAAAGTGAAAACTACCCTCTCCGTGCGTAACCAATTGTTACATACTAAAACGCAACTTAACTCAACATAATGTGCAACGACCACCATTACTGGCCACGCCACGGTCGTGCAGATTATACTAGAGCAAGGTAGAGCGCGGAAATCCAGCGAATAGCAGTGCATATCGCAAAATTCGACGCTACAGTATCCCAACCGACCAAAACGTAATAAAACCAGATGTAACCAATCTGAACCAGAAGCGATGAGATCACTATTACTGGAATCCCCGGTACCAAGCAGAACACACCAGAGCACAGTAGTGCGCAGGAATACACCGAATTGCAGTGTATACCACGAAAGTCAAAGCGATGCATACAAAATCCAGACCAATATAACCTAACCAAACGTAGCCTATACCGACCTAACGTGCCGAAACCACTATTGCTGGCCTCCTCCGTGTAAAGCAGAGCATATTGGAACACAGTAGAGCGCAGAATTCCGACGGATAGCAGTATATGGCACAAAAGACATGCTACCATCTCCTACCCCAACCGAACGTATCATAACCAGACGTAGCATAAATCAAACTAGCGTGACGGGACCACTGCTACTGGCCTCCTCAGAGTCGATCAGAGTAAAGTAGGGCAATGTAGACAGTAGAAATCCACCGAAAGGCAGTGTATGGCTCAAAAGTCAGAGCTATCTTGTCCTAAGCTCTCCAAACGTAACATAAACAAACATAACGTAACCAAACGTAGGGTCCCACGACCACTGCTTCTGGCTTCATGAGAGCCAAGCCGGGTATAGCGGAGCGACGTAGATCTCTGAAATCGACGGAACGGCAGCGTGTCGCAAAAAAGTCAGTACTATTCTAACTAAACAACCAGACCTGACATAACCAAACGTATAATAATACAATCTAACGCGCCGCGACTAGCATTGACGGCCCCGGCGGTGATTCGCAGCGAATAGCATGAAGGCCGAAGGCATCCGATCCTATCCATAGTTAACGTGACATAATCAAACGTAACATATCTCAACCTAACTTGCCGAGAACACCATCACTGACCATGCCAGAGACAAGCAGTACACGTTAGTGGAGAGTAGATGGCAGAAATCCATGTAATGACATGTGCATAAGAAAAGTGAGTGCTACGTAAGCCTAACCCAAACAAACAGAGCATTACCAAACATTGCATAACTGAACCTATCGTGGCGAGATAGCTATTGATGACCTGGCCAGTGCCAATCAGGTCATGCTAGAGCACAGTAGGGCGCAGAGATTCACCGAATGTCATTCTACAGCGCAAAAGTAAAAGCTATCCAGTCCAAACTGAGCCTAACCCAATCTAACATAACGTAACGTGGCTCGACGTTACGTGCCGATAGCACTATTGCTGGCTTTCCTGTAGTCCAGATGAACACGCTAGAGCTCGGTAGGGCCCAGAAATCCACCTAACAGCAGACTACAGCTCTAAAGGCAACGGTACTCCCTCCCTACCTAACCAAACTTAACATAGCCAAACGTAACCCAACACAACCCAACTCGCCGCGATCACTATTGCTGGCCTCAACAGAGCCAGGTGGAACACACTAGTGGAGGGTATAATGCAGAAATCCGTAGAATCGCAATGTACATCTGAATGGTCAGCGACACCAAATCCGAACCCAAACAAACAGAACGTAGCCAAACATAGCCATACTCAACGTAACGTGCCGAAACCGCTACTGTTGCCCCCCAAGAGCAAAGCAGGACATACTACAGCACAGCAGAGCGCAGACATCCACCGAACAGCAGTATACAGATCATTAGTTACAGCCATCCTAACCAAACATAGCCTATCCCAAACCAATCGAACGTAACATGATTCAACGTAACGCGCATAGACCACTGCTGCTGGCCTTCCCAGAGCCAAGCTGAAAATATTAGAGCAGCTGCGTGCCAGAAATCCACCTAGTGGCGGACTATAGCACTAAAGTTAAAGATACCCTCTCCTAACCTAGACAAGCGTAACATAACCAAACGTAACATAACTCCAGAAAATATGCGGTGGCATCTACTGCTTGCGACCGCAGAGCCAAGCAGAACACATCGGTGGAGAGCGGAACGCAAAAATCAATAGAATTTCAATGTATATCGGGAAAGTCAGGGTTACGCAGGCCTAACACAAACCAACAGAACATAAACAAATATAGCCTGACGCAACGTAACGTGCCGAAACCGCTACTGCCGCCCCAAGAGCAAAGCAGGACATACTACAGCACAGCAGAGCGCAGAAGTTCCCCGAATAGCTGTGCACAGCACAAAAGTTAAAGCTACCCTGACCAAAGTTTGCCTGACCCAACTTAACCGAGCGTAAAGTGTCTCAACGTAACGTGCAGAGGCCGCTATTGCTGCCCTCCCCAGAGCCAAGCAGGACAAGCTAGAGCACAGTAGATCGCATATCTGCACTGATTATCAGTGTACAGCACAAAACTTAGAGCAATCCGGACCAAACTTTGCCTAACCCATCCCAGCGGTACAAAACCGGATACAGCATAACGTGCTGAGGCTACTTTTGCTGGCCTCACAGGATCCAAGAAAAAAACATTAGAGCACAGAAGGGCGCAGAGCTCCACCTTATAGCAGACTATCGAACTAAAGTCAGAGCTGTCACCTCCTAACCGGACCAAACTTTGCCTAACCCATCCCAGCGGTACAAAACCGGATACAGCATAACGTGCTGAGGCTACTTTTGCTGGCCTCACAGGATCCAAGAAAAAAACATTAGAGCACAGAAGGGCGCAGAGCTCCACCTTATAGCAGACTATCGAACTAAAGTCAGAGCTGTCACCTCCTAACCTAACCAATCTTAACATAACCACGCATATCATATCCGAACCAAAGGTGCCGAGACCGCTCATGCTGCCCAACCCAGAGCGCAGCAGTGCATACTAGTACACAGTAGAGCGCAGAGATCTACCGTACAGCAGTCTACAGCACAAAAGTTAAAGGTACCCTGACCAAACATAACATTACCTAGCAAATCCGAACGTTACCTAACCCAACATAGCGTGCCGAGGCCAATATTTATTGCCTTCCCGGGGACAAGTTGAAATCATTAGGGCACAGTATGGCGCAGGAATCCACCTAATAGCGGACTATAGCACTAATGTCAAGGCTACCCTCTCCTTACCTAACCAAACGTAACATACTCTAACGTAACACAACCCAAACTTACGTGCCGCGACCAATATTGCTGGCCACCGCAGAGCCAAGCAGAACACATTAGCGGAGAGCAGTACGCAGGAATCCATAGAATCGCAGTATATATCTGGAAAGACAAAGCTACCCAAACCTAACGCAGACCAAAATTCGATAGCCAGACAAAGCCTAACTCGAACTAACGTGCCGAGACCGCTATTGCAGCCCTCCCGAGAGGCAAGCAGAACACATCAGTATAGAGTAAAACGCGGAAATCCAAATAATCGCAGTGTATATCATAAAAGACAATGCTACCCATACCTTTCAGAAGCCAACATGGCACAGCCAAACATAGCATAACACAACACAACATGCCGAGACCGCTATTGCTGCCCTCCACAAGGCCAGGCAGGGCAAGATAGAGCACAGTGGAGCGCAGATGGCCACCGAACTTGACTGCAAAAAACAAAAGATAAAGCTGTCCTTACCGAACGTAGCCTAGCCCAACCTAACCGAATGTAGCCGGACCCAACCTAACCGAACGTAACCTGACCCAACATAAACGGCCGTAACCTCGATTTCTGGCATTTCCGATGCCAAGCTGGAGATGTTAGAGCTCTGTATGACGCAAAAATGCACCTAAGAGCAGGTTAGGGTGCTAAACGCAAATCCATCCTCTCCTAACCTAACCAAAGGTAGCATAACCGAACGTAACATAACTCAACTTGACGTACCGCGACCACTATCGCTGGCCTCCCCAGAGACAAGCGGAACACATTAGCATAGAGTAGAACGCAGAAATCCACAGAATTGCATTGTATATCAGAAAAGAGGAAGCTACACAGACCTAAACCAAGCAAACACAGCATACCCAAACGTAGCCTAACTCAAAATAACGTGCCGCGGCCGCTACTGCTGGCCTCCTCAGAGCGAGGCAGAATATACAAGAGGACAACAGAGCCCAGAATTCCACGGTATTGCTGTATACCGCACAAAAGACAAACATACCTTTACAAAACTTGACACAACCTAACCTTTCCGAGCGTAGTTTATCTCAACATAAATTGACGAGTGCAATATTAATGGCAGCTCCGGATCCAATCAGAGCATACTAGAGCACAATAGAGCACAGGAATTCACCGAATAGCAGTGAAAGTCACAAAAGGCAAAGTAGCCTGCCGTAACCTATCCGAACGTAATGTAACTCAAGCTGACTTGGCAAGACCACTATTGCTGGCCTCCACAGAGGGAAGCAGAATACAATAGAGCGCTGTCGAGCACCGAAAGCCACCCCATTGCAGTGAATATCGCAAAAGTCGAAAATATCCTGTCAAAACGTGTTCCAGGCTGACCTAACGGAACGTAGCATAGCACTTCACATCGTGCCGCGACCGCAGCTGCAAGCACACAAAAGCAAGCACAATATAGTAGAGCACAGTAGGACACAGAAATCCACCACGTAATAGTGTATAGTACGAAAGTCAAAGCTATCCCCACCAAACTTAGCCTAAGCTAATCAAGCCAAACGTAACATGACTCAAACTAACGTGCCCTGACCACCACTGCTCGCTCCCAAGAGTCGAGCGTAGTATAGTAGAGCAATCTGGAGCACGGAAATGCACGGAAGAGCAGTGAACAACACAAAAGTCGGCGAAACCCAAGCCAAATCTTCCTAACCTAACCCAAAGGTACGTTGCATAAATAAACCTAACGAGCCGATACCACAATTACTGGCCACCACAGATGCAATCGTAGCATATTAAAGCACATTAAAGCGCAGAAATTATCCGAATATCAGTGTACAGCACAAAAGTCAAAGTTATCCCATACTTACCAACACAAACTTATCGTATGCAAACGTGACATGACCCTTCCAAACGTGACGCGACTTGTATTGCTGGTATCCACAGAGCCAAGCAGAGCATAGCATCGGAGGGTATAGCGCAGTTATCCGTAGGGCCGCAGTGTATAGCAGAAAATGCGAAGCTATCCAAACCTAGCCAGAGCTAACATAACCTAGCCAAACGTAACATATCGCAAGCTATCCTGCCGAGACCACTATTACTGGTTGCCCCTGAGCCAAGCGGAGCATACTAGAGCACAGTAGATCGTAGAAGTCTACTGAATATCAGCATATACCGCGAAAGTCAAATCTATCCATATCTAACCCAAAATAGCGTAACGTAACCGAACGTAACCTAACTCGAACTATCGGGCCGAGACCACTATTACTGGCATCCCCAGAATCTAGCAGAGTATAGTAGAGCAACGTAGGGCGCAGAGATCGGCCAAGTAGCAGTGGATGGCGCGAAAGTCAAAGCTATCGAATCCTACCCGTTCCAAACGTAGTATAACCAAACGCAACCTAACTTAACCTAACGTGGCGAGGCCACCATTGCTGGCCATCCTAGAGACAAGCAGAATATACCAGAGCAAAGCAGAGCTCAGAAAGCCACCAATTCGCACAGTATAGCACAAAAGTCAAGGATATAATAACCTAACCTGACATAACCTGACCTAACCAAAGGTAGAATTACTAAACGTGACTGGACGACACCTCTATTGCTGGCCTCCCAAGCGCCATGCAGTACATATTAGATCACAGTAGAGAGCGGAAATCCACCGAACAGCAGATTATAGCACAAAAGCCAAATCTATCCCGTCCTGACCTAATCAATTGTAACACTACCAAACGTGGCCTATCACAGGCTATCTTGCCATGACCACTATTGCTGGACTCCCAAGAGTAGAGCAGGTTATAGTAGAGCACAGTAGAGGGCAAACAGCGACGAAATAGCAATGTATAGTACAGAAGTCTTGGACAACCTGACCTAACCAGGCCTAACCTTACCTAACCTAACGTAGCATAACAGAACCTTACGTGACACGTCCGCAATTGCTGGCGTCCCCAGAGCCAAGCAGAATACGCTACGGCACAGTAGATCACAGGCATCTGCGGCATTTCGGTTTATAACACAAGTGTCAAAGATATCCTTTCCTAACCTGACGCAACCCAACAATACCGATCGTTGCCTAATTAAGCGTAGCGTGCCAAGACCGCTATAGCTGTCTTTCCCAGATTCAAGCTGAAAATATCAGATTATGTCTGAGCGTCGAAATTCACCGCATAGCCGAGCAAAAACAAAAGTCGAAGCTATCGCATCCTAACCTAACCAAACCTTACATAACCAAACGTAACATAACCCAATCAGACGTAACACGGCCACGACTGCTGGCGAGGCAGGAGACAAGCAGATTGTGATAGCGCACAAAACGGCACAGAATTCCATAGGGTATCAATGTGTAACACACTATTTGAAGATATCCAAACCTAACACATGGTAAACTAAACCAACCAAACGTAGCCCAACACAAACTAACGGGCGCGTCCAGTATGGCCGGCCTCACAAGGGTGGAGCAGAGTATAGTATTGGAATATTCATCGCGGAAATCCAGCGAATACAAGGGTACAGCACAAAAGTCTAAGCTGCGATATCCTAACTTAACTACTCGTAACACAGCCAAACGCAACATATTTTAGACTGACGTGCCGATTTCAATACTGCTGGCCTGCAAATAGCCAAGTGCAAGATACAAGAGCAGAGCAGGGCGCAGAAATCCGCCGAATAGAAGTGCATACCAAAAAGCCATAGACATTCTGACAAAACTTAACCTCACCTGGCCACCCTAGCGTAGCCTGACTAAAACAAACGCGCCACGGCCGCTATTGCTGGCCTTACCGGAGACAAGCAAATGCCATTAGAGCAATGCAGAGCGCAGATATGGAACGAATGGCGGTGTATGGCACAAAAGTCAAAGCTACCCTAATCAAACCTAGCCTAACATATCAAGACATGGATAACGAAACACAACCTAGCGTGCCGAGACCCCTATTTCTAGTATCGCCGGAGCAGAGCAGAGTGTATTGGTGCAACGTAGAGTGCAGGAACATACCGAATGGCAGAGTACACAACAAAAGTTAAAACCATACTTTCCTACTCGTACAAATCGTGACAAAACCAAATGTAGCAAAACACAAAATAACATGCCGCGACCACTATTGCTGGCTTCCAAGATACGAGTACACTAAAGTAGAGCACAGTAGAGCGCAGAATTCCACCAAATAGCAGTGTGTAACGCGAAAGGCTAAGCTACCATGGCCTAACCCAAACCAACATAACCTAACCCAACGTAACTTAACTCAACCTAACGAGCTGTGGCCACTATTGCCATCTTCGCCACAGCCACGCTGATCGCATCAGAGCACACTAGAGCACAGAAATACTCCGAGCAGCAGTGCATAATACGAAAGTCTAAGTAAACCTGACCGAGCTTATCCTAACCTAACCTAACCAAACGTAACTTAACACAACCTAGCTCGCAGAGACTACTATTGCTGGCCTCGCCAGACAAAAGCAAGGAATATTAGAATACAGTGGAGCGCGGAAATACGTGGATGGCATTTTATAGCACAAAAGCCTAATCTACCTTATCCTAACCTCACCAAACGTAACAAAGCAGAACGAAGCATATCTCAGCCTAACGTGCCGAGACCAATATCGCTGGCCCCCGCAGAGCCAAGCAGGATATGCTAGAGCACAGCATAGCGCAGAAATCCACCGCAATGCAGAGTACAGCAAAAAAGTCAGACATACGCTGACCTAGCAAGTCCCAAACTAACCTATGCAAACGTTGTGTAACTCAGCACATCGTGACGAGACCAATATTTCGGTCCTCTCCAGAGCGAAGCAGACCACATTAGAGCAAATTAGCGCGTCGAAGATAACCTAACCTAACCTGACCCAACATAACCGTACGGAATGTAGCGTAACTCAACATAGCGTGCCGCGACCACTGCTGCTGGCCACCCCCCCCTTCAATGCCAAGTAGAATGTGTTAGAGCACGGTAGGTCACAGTAATCCACCACATATTAGAGTATAGTTCGAAAGTCTACGCTGCGCCAACCAAACTTAACCTAACCTAACCAAGCCTAACGTGACCTGACTCAAACTAACGTGACACGACCGCCACTGCTGGTCCCCGCAGGGACGAACGGACTATATTCGAGCAACGTAGAGCGCGGAAATACAACGGAGAGCCGTGCAATCCGCAAAAGTCGAAGTAGCCTATCCTAACCTAGCCAAACGAAACGTATCCTAACGTAACAGAAATTCGACTAGTTCGACGGGACCACTATTGCCTCCACTGATGCAGGCAGAATGTACTACGGCATAGTAGAGCGCAGAAATCCACCGCGTTTTAGTAAGTAGCACAGAAGCGGTAGATATCATAGCACAACCAGGGTCAGCTTAGCCTAATCTAACGCAGCATAACCTGACATAACGGGCCGCGACTACAGCACATGGTCTCCCCATAGCCAAGCAGAATGTTGTGGAGCAGAGTGGACCTTAGGAGTCCACCGAATAACAGTGTATGGCCCGAAAGACGTATCAATTCTTACCAAACTTAGCCTAACCTAACATAGCCATACGTAACCTAACTCAGCCTAACGCGCCGCAACCGTTATTGCTCGAATTTCCAGAGTCGAGCAGAGTATAGTAGTGCAGAGTAGAGCACAGAAATACACCGAAAGTCAGTGCATAACAAAAAAGTCCAGGATATCCTAACCTAACATGGCCTAACCTTACCTAACAAAACGTAGCGTAACGCAACATAACGTGCCGCCACCATCGCTGCGGGCGTCCCCAGAGCCAAGCAGAATGTAGTAGAGCACAATAGGTAAGAGAAATCCACCGTACAACCGTGTATAGCACGAAAGACAAAGCTACCCTAACCAAACATAGCCTAACCTGACCTAAACCACCATAACATAACTGGAACTTACGAGCAGCGACTACTACTGCTCACCTTCCCGGGGTCGAGCAGAGTATAGTAGCGCAATGTAGAGCGCAGGGATCAGCCGAATATCAGTTTACAGCAGAAAAGTCAAGGAAATCCTAACCGAGCATTCCTAGCCTAATCCAACGGAACGTAACATGACCCAACCGAACGAGCCGAGACCACTATTAATGACCTCCCCAGAGACAAGCGGTACATATTAGAGCGCAGTAGACCGGAGAAACCCACCGAATAACCGTGTATGGCACGAAAGCCAAAGCTACCCTAACCGAACTTAGCATACCCTAACCTATTCGAACGTAACCCAATACAACCTAACGCGCCACGACCACCACTGCTCGCATCCTCAGTGCCGAGCAGATTGCGGTAGAGTAATGTGGAGCGTAGAAATCGAACGTATAGCAGTGTACAGCGCAAACGTCAAAGAAACCATAACCAATCCTTCCAAACCAAACCAAACCAAACGATACCTATCTCAACATAACGTACCGAGACCACCATTACTGGCAAACCCAGAGCCAAACAGGACATATTACAGCACAGTAGGGGGCTAAAATCCACCGAAGAGCAGCGCATGGCGCAAAAGTCTAATATACTCTAGCCTAACCTTACCAAACATGACATAAGTGAACGTAGCGTAGCTCAATAAATCGTGCCGCGACCATTGCTTTGGGCGCCCCAGAAGCCAAGCACAATATAGCAGAGCACATTAGATCACAGGAATCCAACAAATAGTATCGTAAAGGACGAAAGTCAGAGATACCCTAACCGAAATTAACCTAACCTAACCTAACCGAACGTAACCTCACCAGAGTCAACGTGCCACGACAACCACTGCTCGCCTCACCATAGTCGAGCGGAGTATAGTGGAGCAATGTAGGGCGCGGAAATTCACCGAACAGCAGTGTATAGCACAATAGTCTAAACTATCCTATCCTGACCACGCCAAACGTAACATATCCAAGCGCAGCGTAGCACAATGTAACGTGCCGAGGCCGCAACTGCTTGTCTCCACAGGTCCAAGCAGAATATACTAGAGCACAGCAGGGCACAGAAATCCACCGCATTGCTATGTATAGCACAGAAGTCAAAGTAGTCAGCCCAATCTAGCCAAACACGACATATTCAAACGTAGCCTGGCTAGACCTAACACGACGAGACCATTATTGCTGGCCTTCACAGACGCAGGCAGATTGTACCGGAGCACTCTAGTGCGCAGAAATCCATCGCATTGAATTGAACAGCACAAAAGGCGAAGATGCCTTGTGCCAACGTGTCCAAACCTAACATAACCGAACGAAATATAACGCGACCTAACGTGTCGAGATCACCATCGCTGGCCTCCACAGAACCAAGCAGAAGATATTAGAACGCAGTAGAGCGCAGAAATCAGTGGACAGCCGTGTATAGCGCAAAAGTCTGGACTATCACATCCTAACCTCACCAAACTTGACCTACCCGAACGTTGCTTAGCTCAGACTAACGTACCGAGACCACTGTTGCCGGCAACACTAGAAGCAAGCAGAACATACTAGAGCACGCTGGAGTGCAGAAGTCCACCGAATAGAAGTGTATAGCACAAAAGTCGAAGGTATCCTTTCACAATGTATCCAATCTTAACAACACCAGACGTAACAAAACTCAACCTAATGTACCCCGACCACTATTGCTGGCCCCACAGAGTCGAGCAGAACGTACTAGAGGACAGTAGGGCGAAGAAGTCCATAGGAACGCGGTGTATAATGCAAGTGTTGTATGTATCCTGACATATCCCAAGCTAGCATAACGTAACCAAGCGTAGCCTGTGTCAACGTAACGCACCGCGGCAACTATCGCTGGACTCCCCAGGGTCAAGTAGAATGTAGTACAGCGCTGTAGAGCGCAGAAATCAACCGAATAGCAGTGAATAGCACAAAGGTCTGAGTTGCCTCTCATAACATAGCCAAACGTGATATGAAAGCACGTAGCATAACTCAGCCTAACATGACGAGACAACCATTGCACGCCTCCGGAGACTCAAGAAGAATGTACCAGTGCGCAGTATAACGCTGTAATCCACCGCATTGCAGTGAACAGCATAAAAGACGTAGATATTCTTGCATAACCTGACCTACCCTAACCTAACCAAATGTAGCGTAGCTCAAAATAACGTGCCGCGACCACTGCTCCTGGCATCCCCAGAGCCAAGCAGAGTGTATCACAGCACCGTAGATCACAGGTATTCAACGGATAAGGGTGTAAGGCACGAAGGTCAGAACTATCCTAGTCAAACTTATTCAAACCTCACAGTACCAAACGTAACCCAACTCAAACTTACTTGCCACAACCACGAATTCTCGCCTCCCCAGGTCGAGCAGAGTACAGTAGGGCAATGTTGAACGCAGGAATCAACCGTGAAGCAGTGTACAGCGCAAAGTCAATGTAATCCTGACCATACCTTCCCTACATTTCACAGCGATACGAAATTTAACAAACCTAACGTGCCGAGGCCACTATCACTGGCCACCCAGGGTCCGGTAGGTTGCAGTAAAGCAATCTAGAGCGCAGGAATCCAGCGCACTGCAGTGTATAGCACAAAAGCATGGGACATACTACCCTAACCTGGCAAAACCTAAACTAACCAAACGTAGCATAACTCAACATAACGAGTGGCGAACACTGCTGCCGGCACCTCCAGAGCCAATCAAGGTATAGTTGAGCAGAGTAGATCGCAGAAGTCCACTGAACAACAGTGTATAGCACGAAAGTCGAGGTTATCCTAACCAAGCTTATACGAACCGAACATAACCAAACATAACACAGTTGAAGGTAACGTGCCACGTCCACTATCACTCGCCCACAGAGATTCGAGCAGAGTATAGTACAGCATTGTAGAGCACAGTAATTCACTGAATAGCTGTGTAAAGAGAAAAGCCATAGTAATCCTGTCCAAGCATTACGAACCTACCCTAAAGGAACGTAACATAACTAAACCAAACGTGGCGGGACCACTACTACTGGCCACGCCAAAGAAAAGCAGGACATATTAGAGCGCAACTGGGCGCAGAAATCAACCGAATATCATTGAATGGCACAAAAGTCTAAGCTACTCTGTCCTAGCAAAACCAAACCTGTCATATGCAAACGAAGCCTAACAAAACCTAACGTGCCGAGGGAAATATCGCTGCCCCCCCCCCCCATTGCCAAGCAGAATGAACTAGAGCACAGCAGAGCGAAGAAATCCACCGCTTTGCACTGTATAGCACAAAAGTCGAAGATATCCTAACGTAACTTGTCCGAACCTAACCTAACTTAACATAGCGTAACTCAACAGAGCGTGCTGAGACCACTGCTGCCTGACAACCCACAGCCAAACAGAATACAGAATAGCACAGTAGATGACAGGGAACTCCCGGATAATTGTGTATTGCACGAAAGTCGAAACCACCCTTACCAAACGAAGACTAACATAACCTAGTCAAACGAAGCCTGACACAACACAACGTGCCGCGGCCGCTGATGGCTTCCCAAGGGCCAAGCAGAATATAGTATTGCTGGGTCAAGTGCAGAAATTAACGTAATAGCAGTGTTCAGCACGAAAGCCACACATAGTCTGACCTACCTTGACACAACCTAACCTAACCAACGTAACATATCTCAACCTAACGAGCCGAGAAGACTATTACTGGCCACCTCGGAGCCAAGCAGAAAATATTAAAGCCCTGTAGGGAGCAGAAATCCAGCTAATAGCAGAATGTAGCACTAAAGTCAGAGCCCTCCTCTCTTAAACAAGCCAAACGTAACATAGCCAAACGTAACCCCAAACACCCTAACGTCCCGCGACCGCAATTGCAGGCCTTCCCAGAGTCAAGCGGAACACCTTAGTGTAGAGTGGAACGGAGACATCCATATAATTGCAGTGTATATCAGAAAAATGAAAGCAGCCCAAGCCTAACCCATTCCAACAGATCACAACCAAACATAGCCTGACTAAACCTAACGTGCCGAGGCCGCTATTGTTGCACTCCCCACAGACAAGCAGGACATACTAGAGCACAGTAGAGCGCAGACGTCCACAGAGTAGCAGCGTGCAGCGCAATAGTTAAAGCTGTCCTGACAAAATATTGCCCAACCCAGCCTAACCGAACGTAACAAGTCAAAACAAGATGCGCCGAGACCACTATTGCTGGCCTTCGCAGAGCCAAGCAGAGGATATTAAAGCACTGTAGGGAGCAGAAGCTCACCCAATAGCTGACTATTGCAATAAAGGCAAAGCTATCCTCTCCTAACATATCCAACCGTAACATAACTCAAGTTAACGTGCCGAGACCGCTTATGTTGCCTTCCACAAAGCCAGGCAGGAGATACTAGAGCACGGTAGGGCGCAGAAATCCACCCAATATCAGTGTACAGCGCAAAAGTTAAAGCTATACTTAACTATCGTAGCCTAACCCAACCCAACCGAACGTAAACTGTCTCATCGTAACGTGCAGAGACAACAATTGCTGGCCTTATCAGAGCCAAGCAGAAAGAGTTAGAGCACTGTATTTCGAAGAGATACACCTAGCAGCAGACTATATCGCTAATGTCAATGCTACGCTCTCCTAACCTAACCTACAGTAACATAACCAAACATAACCCAACACAACCTAACGCGCCTCGCCCACTATTGCTGGCCTCCACAGTATCAAGCGGGGCATGTTAGTCGAGAGTAGAACGCAGAAATCCATATATTCGCAGTATATATCAGAAAAGTCAGAGCCACCCAGACCTAACCCAGACGAAAGGAACATAACCAAACGTAGTCTAACTTAATCTAACGTGCAGAGACCGCAACTGCTGCCCTTCCCAGAGTCAAGCAGCGCATACTAGAGCACAGTAGGGAGCTGAAATACAGCGAATAGCAGTGTGCAACACGAAAGTTGAAGCTATACTGACAAAACTTAACCTGACCCAGCCTAACGCTTCGTACCATAACACAACGCAACGTGCGGAGGCCACAATTGCTGGTCTTCACAGAGCCAAGCTGAAAGCATTAGAGCACAATATGGCGAAAAAATCCACCTAGCACCTAACTATAATACTACAGTCAAAGCTACCCTCTCCTAACCTAACCAATCGCAACATAACCAAACAAAACCTAATCCAACCTAACATCCCTCGACCACTTTGCTGGCCACCCCAGGGCCAAGTAGAAGACGTTAGTGGATAGTAGGACGCAGAAAAACATAGTATCGCTGTGCATATCGGAAACGTCAGAGTTACCCAGTCCTAACCCGAACCAACAGAACGTAGCCAAACATTGCATGCCTCAAAGTAACGTGCCGAGGCCGTCGCTTCTGCCCTTCCGAGAGCCAAGCAGGTCCTACTAGAGAACAGGAGAGCGCGGAAATCCACCGAATGGCAGTGTACATACAAAAGTTGAAGCGATCCTGACCAAACTTAGCCTGACCCAAACCTAGCCTCACACAAACTATCAGAACGTAACATGACACTTCATAACGAGACGAGACCTCTATTGCTGGCCTTCCCAGAGACAAGCTGAAAATATTGAAGCACTGTACGGAGCTGATATCCACCTAATAGCAGAATGTTCCACTTAACTCAACGCCATCTTCTCCTAGCATAACCAACCTTAACATAACCAGACGTAACACAACTCAACCTAATCTGCCGGGACCACTGTTGCTGTTCTCCGCAGAGTCAAGCAGAACACATTAGTAGATAGTAGAACGCGGAATCCATGTAATTGCAGTGAGTATCAGAAAAGTCAAGGCTATCCAAACCAACAGAACGTAACCAAACGCAGCCTGACTCAACCCGACGTGCCGACACCGCTATTGTTGCCATCCCCAGAGCCTAGCAGGGCATACTAGAGCACAGTAGAGCGCAGAAATCCAACGAGTAGCAAGGAACAAAGCAAAATATAGAGTTATCCTTGCCAAACTTCGCCTAACCCACCGAAAACGTACGTAGCCTGCGTTTGATAACGTGCCGAGGCCACCCTTGCTGGCCTCGCCTGAGCCAAGCTGATAACATTAGAGCACTGCAGGGCACATACATCCACCTAAGAGCAGGACGCAGCACTAAAGCCTCAGCTACCCTTACTAACCTAAGCAACCGTAACATAGCCGAACGTAACCTCACTCAACCGAACGTGCCGCGGCCACGATTGCTGGCCTCCTCAGAGCCAAGCAGGACGCATTGTTTTATAATAGGACGCAGAAATCCACAGAATCGCAGCGCATATCGAAAGTTTCAGAGTTACACAAACCTATCCTACACAACAGAACAAAGACAAACATAGCATAACTCAAACTAACGTGCCTAGACCGCCGCTGCTGCCCTTCCCAGAGTCAAGCAGGACATACGAGAGCACTGCAGGGCGCTCATATCCACCGACTAGCAGTGTACAGCACAAAAGAAGAAGCCACACTGACAAAACTTAGCGTGACACAACCTAACCGAACGTAATGTGACCCAACGTAACGAGCAGTGGTCACCATTTCTGTCATTCACAGAGTCAAGCGGATGGCATTGGAGCACTGCGTGGCGCAGAAACCCACATAATAGCAGACTATAGCACTAAAGTCATAGCAATCCGTTTCTAACCTAACCAACCGTAACATAACCAAACGTAAAGTAACTCAACCTATCGTGCCGCGCCCACTATTGCTGGCCACCCCGAAGCCAACCTGAAGATATTAGAGCACCGTAGGGAGCACAGATGCACATAATAGCAGACCAGAGCACTAAAGTGAAAGCTAACCTCTCCTAAAAAAACCAATCGTAACATAACCCAACGTAACATAACTTACACTAACGTGCCGCGCCTACTATTGGTGGCCTCCCAAGCGTCAAGCGGAACTCGTTAGTGAAGAGTAGAATGCAGAAATCCATATAATCGCAGTGTATATCGGAAAAGTCGAAGCTATCCTTACCTATCTTAACATAACCTAAACTAACCAAACGTACCCTAACACAGCCTGAGGTGCCGCGACCGTTAGTAACCGAAACCCCGGAGTCGTGCAGAGTATAATAGAGCAATGTAGAGTTCAGAAATCCACCGAATAGCAGTATATAGCACAAAAGTCGAGGATAGCCTATCCTAACCTGACTGAACCTAACCAAACCGTACGTGACATAGCTCAACATAACGTGCCGCAACCACTGCCGCTGCCGTCCACGGAGCAAGGCAGAATATAGAAGTACACTGTAGATCAGTAGCATCCACCGAATAGCATTCTATATCACGAAAGTCAAGGCCACAATATCTAAACCTAACCTAACCTAGCCCAACCAAACATAACCTAACTCAACGTAACGTGCGACGACCACAATTCCGCTCCGCCCCACAGTCGAGCAGAATGTGGTAGAGCAATGTAGAGCGCCTAAAACCAACAAACATCAGCGTATAGCACAAAAAGGGAAATCCTAACCAGATCATCCAAACAAAACAGCACAGTAGTGTGCATTGACATACAGCATAGAAGTGTATAGCAAATATGTCAAACACATCCTGACCTAAGCTGGCCAAACCTACCCAACACAAACGCAGTATAACTCAACATAGCGCGACGAGACCAATACTGCTGCCTTACGCGGAGTCAGGCAGAAAAAGTTATATCACAGAAGTGCGCAGAGATCCACAGCATAGCAGTGTAAGGCACGAAAGTAAAGGCTACCGTTTCCTAACATAGCCAAACGTAGCATAAGCGTACGTGACACTTCTTGATCCAATGAGCCAAGACGACTATTGCTGGCCAGCACAGAGCGAAGCAGAATATACTAGAGCACACTAGATTGCAGAAATCCACCGAATAGCAGTGTATAACACAAAAGTCAGTGCTACCATGCTCTTATATACCCAAACTTAATATAACCAATCCTAACATAGCAGAGCCTAACGTGCCACGACATCCATTGCTGGCCTACACACGGCCAAGCAGAATATACCAGAGCAGGATCGAGCCCAAAAGTCGTGCGAATAGCAGAGCATAGCACGAAAGTCGAAGATAACATGACCGAGCTCAGCCGAAGCTAACCTAACCAAACGTAACGTATCCCAATCTTACGCTCCGAGACCACTAATGATGACCCCTCCGCAGCGACAAGCAGAAAATATTAGAGCACAGTAGAGCGCAGAAAACCGCTGACAGCAGTGTATAGCACAAAAGCCAAGACTATACTGTCCTAACCTCACCAAACGTAACATAACCGAACATAGCATAACACACACTAACGTGTCGATGCCAGTATTGCTGGCCACCCCTAAGCCAAGCAGAACAAGCTGCGGCATAGCAGAGCGCAGAAGTCAACCGCATTGCAGTTTATCCGGCAAGAGACAAGCATGCCCTGACCTATGCTCACCTAACCTAACCTTACCCATACGTAGTGTGGCACAACGTAAAGTGACGAAACCAATGTTGTATGACTTCCTATAGCCAAACAGAACAAACTAGAGCACATTGGATCACTGATTTCCACCGAATAGCAGTGAATAGCACAGAAGTAACAGTAGTCTATCCTGACCTAGCCAGTCGTAACGTATCCAATCGTAGCCTATCGCGACATAACATGACGGGACCAGCATTGCTGACCTCCCAAGAGCCAAGCAGGGAATATTAGAACACAGTAATGCGCAGTATGCCGCGGAGAGCTGTGAATATCACAAAGGTCTAATCTATCCCATCCTAACATCACCAAACGAAACACAACAAAACGTAGCATAACACACCCTAACGTGTCGGGACCACTATTGCTGTCCAGCACAGCGCCAAGCGGATCGTACTAAACCGCCGTAGAGCGCAGATATTCACCGTACTGCAGTGCAAAGCAAAAAGGTAGAACTTACCCAAACCTAACCTGACCTAACCAGACCTAACCAAACGTTGTGTTACTCACCATACCGTGACGAGGAGAATATTGTTGACCTACGCAGAACCAGGCAGAACGTGTTGTGACACAGTAGAGAGCTGAAATCTTCCGAAGAGCATTGCATAGCACAAAAGTCAAGGCTGTCGTATACTAACCTAACCGAAGGCAACATAATAATGCGTAACCTTACCCAACCCAACCCGCCAAGGCCACTATTCCTGGCCTCGCCAGCGCTAAGCAGGATATACTAGAGCAGAGTGAAGGGCAGAAATCCGTCGCAATGCACTGTATGGCACAAAGTCAAGGCCAATCCTATCCTAACATTAATAATCGTAACACAACCAAACGTAGCCTATCTCAACATAAAGCACTTCGACCTCTATTTCTGGTCTCCACAGAACCAAGCCGAATATACTGGAGCACAGTAAAGCGCAGAAGTCAACCGCCTTGCAGTGCAAAGCACAAAAGTGAAAGATACCCTAACCTAGCCAGGCCTAACCTGACCTACGCAAACGTTGTGCAACTCAACCTAAGACGCCGATATCACGATTACTGGCCCCCACATATCCAATCAGAATACAGCAGGGCACAGTACCGCGCAGAAATGAGCCGCACCACAGTCTAAAGCACAAATGGCGAGGATAGACTAACACAACCTGGCCTATCCCAACATAACACTACGTAGCGTAAAACAACACCACTCTCTGATACCACTATTGCTTTCTTTCCTACAATCGGGCTGATCACATTAGAGCACAATGGAGTGCAGGTATCCGCCGAACGGCGGTGCATAGCACAAAGGTCAAAGTTACCCTCTCCTAAACTAACCAATTGTAACCTAACCGAACGTAGCCTAATCCAACCTAACGTGCCGAGACCACTAGTGCTGGCGTTACCATCGCCAAGCAGAACATATTAGAGGAGAGTGCAGCGCAGTAGTCAATGTGATGGCAGTGTATAGCTGAAAGGTCAAAGTTATCCGCACCTAACCCATGCGAACGTAACCTAGCCAAGCATAGCCTAATTTAAGCTAACGTGCCGATACCACTATTAATGTCCTCCCCATGGTCGAGTAGGGTATAGCAGAGCTATGTAGAGCGTAGAAATCCTCCGAATAGCAGTGTATAGTGCAAAAGTCACAGTTTTGCAATCCTAACCTTACAAAGGTTACAAAGGTTACAAAGCGAAACAAAGCCAGACGAACATAGCACAGCATAACGCACCTACAACACCATTGCTGTCGTCCCGATTGTCGAGCGGGGTATAGTAGAGCAATTTGGGGGGCAGATATTCACCGATTAGCAGTGTAAAGCACAAAAGGCGAAGACACCCTCTCCTAACATAACAAAACTTGTCATAACCATACACAACCAAACGCGGCCTAACGTGCCGCGGCCACTGCTTCTGGCACCCACATCTCCAATCAGGAGATATTAGATCACAATAAAGCGCAGATAATCCACCGAATGGCAGTGTATAGCAAAAGAGTCAGAGTAGCCTATCCTAACCTAGCCAAAAGTAACTAACCCAAACGGAGCCTGACACAGTTTAAAACGTCAGGAACGCTATTGCTGGCAAGCCCAGAAACCAGGGGAATGTACTAGAGCACAGTAGGGCGCAGAAACCCACCGCATTGCGGTGAAAGGCACAGAAGTCTATGATGTCTTAACATAACCTGGCATAACCTAAACAAACCAAACGTAGCGAGACACAAAGGACGAGGCGCGACTACTGCTGCTGGCACCCCCAGAGCCAAGCAGAATGCAGTAGACCACACTAGAGCGCACGAATCCATCGAATAGCGGTGTATAGCACAAAGGCCAAAGCTGCCGTATCCTAATATATACAAACTTAGCATGACCCAATGTAACATACCAACACCTATCGTACCGCAACCACTATTGCTGGCCCCGCCAGAGTCGAGCAGAACATATTAGAGGAGAGCAGAGCGTTGAAATCCTTAGAATCGCAGTGTATATCACGAATGTCTGAGCCATCCGCCCATAACCTAACCTAAACTGACCTGAACGAACGTAACATAGCTCGACACTTCGTGCCGCGACCACTGTTGCTGGCCTTCCCAGGGTCGAGCGGCGTGTAGTAGATCAATCTAGAGAGCAGAAAACCACCGAATAGCAATGTAAAGCACAAAAGCCGAAGATATCCTGACATAACCAGACACAGCCTAACCTTCCCCAACTTAGAACAGCTCAACATTGCGTGCCGCGACCACCATTCCTGGCCTCCCCAGAGGAAAGCACAATATTGTAGAGCACAATAGAGCGCTGAAGTCCACCGAATAGCGGTGTAAAGCACGGAAGTCAAAGTAGCCTCTCCTAACCTAGCCAAACTTAGCTAACCCAAACGTAACCTGACTCAACCTAATATGGCGAGACCCTTATTGCTGGCCTCTACAGAGACAAGCAAAGCATACAAGGGCACAGTACCGCGCAGAAATCCACCTCATTGCAGGGATCAGCAGATAAGGCGAAGGTACCCTAACTTAACCTGTCCTAACCTAACCAAACCGAACGTATGGTAACACAACAGAGCGTGCGGCGACCACTGCTGCAGGTATCCCCGGAGCCAAGCAGAATATAGTAGAGCACTGCAGATCACAGAAACCCACGGAAAAGCAGTGTAAAGCACAATAGTGAATGTGGCCAGTCCTAGCTTGTCTAAACTTAATATATGTAAACGTAACCTAACTCAGCGTACCATGACGAGACATCCAATGATGACTTCCTCAGGGAAAAGCAGAATGCACTGTAGCACAGTAGTGCGCAGGAATCCACCTCATTGCAGTGAATAGCACAAAACCCGTAGATACAAAGCCAAAACATGAACTAACGTAGCCTAACCAAACTTAGCATGGCTCAACATAACGTGCAGCGACCACTGCTCCTGGCCTCCCCATAGCCAAGCGGAATACAGTAGAGCACAGCAGACAGTAGAAATACACCGAATCTGAGTGTATGGCACGAAAGTCGAAGCAATCCAAACAGTACTTATCCTAACACAATCTAACCAACCGTACCCTACCTCAAACTAACGTGCCGCGATCTCTATTGGTCTTCTCCCCAGGGTCGAGCAGAGTATAGTAGTGCAATTTGGAGCTCAGGAATCCACCGAATAGCAGTGTATGTTGTAGAAGTCGAGGGGACCCTGAGTCATTCTGGCATATCCTAGCCTAACCAAACGCAGCATAACCTTACATAAATACGCGATCACTGCTGCTGGCATCCACAGAGCCAAGCGGAATATAGTATAGCAACGTAGAGCGTAGAAATCCACCGAAGATCAGTGTACATCACAAAAGTAACAGATACCCTAACCATGCATTCCAAACCTACCAGAACGAAACGTATCATAACTCGACCTAACGTGCCGAGACCATCATTACTAGCCACAGCAGAGACGTGTAGAGCATATTAGAGCGCAGTAGAGTAGAGGAATCCACGGGATAGCTGTGAATGGCGCAAGAGTCCAAGATATTCTATACTAACGTATTCAAAATTGTCACATGCAAACGTAGCATAAACAAACCTAACGCGCCGCAACCACTGCTCCTGGCCTCCGCTGAGCCAAGCAGAACGTACCAGAGCACAGTAGAGCTCAGAAGTTCGCAGATAGCCGTGTATAGCACACAAGTCTAAACTATCCCGAACTAACCTCACCATAAGCAACATAACTGAACGTACCATAGCTGAAAGGAGCTTTCCGAGTCCACTGTTTCTGGCCTCTCCAGAGGCAAGCAGAATATTCTAGAGCACAGAAGAGCTTAGAAATCCACCGCATTGCAGTGCATAGGACAAGAGTCTAACAAATCCTGACCTAAATTCATCTAACGTATCCTATCCAAACGTAGCGTAACCCAACTTAATGTGACGAAACCAATACTGCTGGCCTTTCCAGCACCAAGCGGAGCATATTGTAAAACCTTAGAGTACAGAAATCCACCGAATGACGGTGTTTAGCACCAAAGACAAGGTAGCCAATCCTAACCTAACCAAACGTAAGATAAGCAGACATAACAAGACTCAACCTAACGTACCGAGGCCACTTCTGCTGTCATCCCCAGAGGCAAGCAGAATATAATTGATCACAGCAGAGCGCAGATGTCCACCGAACTGCAGTGTATGCCGCAAAAATCTAAACTATCCCATCTTAACATCACCGAACATAGCATAACACAACATAACGTGCATCGACCACCGCAGCTGGCCTCCACATAGAAAAGCAGAATGTGTTTGAGCACAGAAGATCACAGTAATACAACTGATAACAGTGTACAGTGCTAAAGTCAAATCTATTCTGACCTAACTTAGCCTAACCCAAGCAAGCCAAACGTAGCCTAACTCATCCTGACGTGCCACGACCACTACTGCTCACCTCCGGAGAGTCGATCCGAGTATAGTACTGCAATGTACGCAGAAATCCACAGAATTGCAGTTTATAACATAAAAGTGAAAGAAATCCTAACAGAGCCCTTCTAACCTAACCGAACGGAACGTAACCAGAATAAACCTAACGTGGCGAGACCAATATTGCCGGCCTTCGAGGGCCAAGCAGAGAATAATAGAGCACAGTAGAGGGCTGGTATCCACCGAATTGCAGTGTATAGCACAAAAGCCGTAGATATACTTGCATAACCCGTCCTCACCTAACCTAACCGATCGTAGCATATCTCAACATAGCGTGCAGCGACCACTGCTACTGGCCCCCCATGCCCAAGCAGAATATAGTAGAGCACAGTAAATAACAGAAATACACCGAACAACAGTGCATAGTACGAAAGTCAATGCTGCCATCTTGAAACTTAACCTAACATAGCATAACCAAGCGTAACCTAACACATCTTAACGTGCCGAGACCACTATTATTGGCCTCCCAGGGCGAAGCAGAGAATAATAGAGCACAGTAGATGGCAGATATCCACCGAATAGCAGTGTTTAGCACAAAAGTCTAAGCTACCCTGGCCTAACCCAACCAAACTTTACACAATGAAACGCAATGTAACCCAGCCTACCGTGCAGGAACCACTGTTGCTGGCCTCCCCAGGGCGAAGCAGAACATATTAGAGCACAGTAGATCACAGAAATCAACCGTATAGCAGTGCGTAGCGCAAAATTCAAAGCTGTCGTGTCCTAACCTGAACAAGCGTAACGTAACCAAACGTATCCTAACTCATCCTGAAGTGCCGAGGCCAATATTGCTGCAGTACCCCGTGCCAAGTAGAACATATTAGAGAGCAGATCTCAGGGGTCCATCCAATCGCAGTGCATAGAGCAATAGTCGAAGTTCCTCAATCCCAAGATGACCATACGTAACATAACCGAAAGTAGCTTCTCTCAACCAAGCGCGACGAGACCACAGTTACTAGCCTGCCCACAGATTAGCAGAATATAATAGAGCACAGTAGAGCGCAGTAACCCTCCCCATTGCAGTGTATAGCGCAAAAGCGGAAGATACCCTAACACAACATCTTCTAACCTAACCTAACCGAGCGTAGACTAACTCAAGATAAAGTGTTGTGAGTATTATTGCTGGCCTTCCCAGACTCAGGCAGAGTATATTAGAGCAATGTGGAGAGTGGCGGTGTATAGGGCAAATGTCAAAGCAATCCCATTCTAACTTAACCAAACGTAACACAGCCATACGTAGTCTAATTCAACATAACGTGCCGAGACTGCTATCATTTGCTTCCGCAGAGCCTAGCAGAATATGTCAGAATACAGAAGAGCGCAGAGATCCACCGAACTGCAGTGTACACCACGAAAGTCGGAGCTATCTAAACCTAACGCAGACTAACAGAACACAACCGAACGTAGCATAGCTAAACCGGACGTGCCGAGACCGCCATTGCTGGCCTCAGGATACCTAAGCAGAGTATAGCAGAGCAACGTCCGAATAACATTTTATAGCGCAAAAGTCAAGGCAGTCTTTACCAAACCTAGCCAAACATAACCCAACCTATCGTGAAATAACACAACCGAACCTGCCGGGAGCACTATTCCTGGCGCGCACAGAGACAAGCGGTGTGTGATTCCGCGCAGAAGAGCGCAGAAGTCCATAAAATATCAGTTGTAGCACAAAATTATATGCTATCCAAACCCAACACAACGTAGCCTAGCCTAGCCATACGTAATCTAACCCAAGCTAACGTGCCTCGTCCAGTGTGGCCGGCCTCCCGGGAGTCGAGCAGTGTATAGTATTGTTATACAGAGCGCAGGAATCCACCGAACAATATAGTAGAGCACAAAGGTCTAAGCTATCCCGTCCTACCATATAAAAACGTAATGTAACTAGACGCAACATATCTTAAACTAACGAGCCAAGAACATTATCGCTGGTCACCCCAGAGCAAAGCAGAATACACTAGAGCAGAGTAGAGCACAGAACGCCACCAAATAGCTGCGTACGGCACAAAAGTCAAAGATACCCTAACGTAACCTGTCCTAACCTGACCTAATCGAACGTTGAGTAACGCAACTTGTGGCGTCGAGGCTACTATTGCTAGTCTCTACATATCCTAGCAGAGCATATCACAGCAACGTAGAGCGCAGGAATCCACCGCATTTCAGTGCACGGCGCAAAAGTCCATGATATCCTACCCTAACACAAACAAGCCTAACCAAACCAAACGTAACCTAACTCTAACTAACGCGCCGCGGCCACGGTTTCTGGTCTCCCCAGCGCGAAGCAGAGCATATTGGAGCAATGTAGAGCGCAGAAGTCCTCCGTAATGCTGCGTATGGCACAAAAATCAATGCTACCCTCTCCTATCCTGACCAAACGTAACACAGCCGAACGTAGCATGAATTAACATAACGCGCCGGGGCCTCTATTTCTGGTCCTCCCGTAGTCGAGGAGAGTAGGAGAGCATTATAGAGAGTAGAAATACACCCAAAAGCTATGTGTAGCACAAAAGTCAAAGATATTCCGACCAAGCCTGACCATACCTGTCATAACAAGACGTAGCCTAACTAAACCTAACGCGCCGAGACGACGACAGCTGGCCTCGCCAGAGCAAAGCAGAAAATATTAGAACGCAGTAGACCGCAGAAATAGGAGGATAGCGGCTTATAGCACAGATGTCTAAACTATCATATCCTAACCTCACCAAACGTAAAACAACCTACCGCCGCAGCGCTCAACCTAACATGACGAGACCACTATTGCTGGCTCCCACAGATACAAGCAGAATGTATTGGAGCACAGTAGTGCGCAGAAATCAACCGCAATACCGTGTAAAGCACAAGCGTCGAAGATAACCTAACCTAACCTGTCCTAATCTTACCTAACCAAAAGTAGCTTTTCTCAACATAATGCGCCGAGATCACCATTGCCGGCCTTTCCAGAGCCAAGCAGAGCATATTAGAGCACAGTATGGCGCACAAGCCCACCGAGTAGCAGCGTATAGCACGAAAATCAATGCTATCTTCTCCTACCCTAACCAGACGCAGCATAACAAAGCGTAGCCTAAATAAACTAATCTGGCGGAACCCCTATTACAGGCCTACCCACAGTCGCGCAGAGTATAACAGAGCAATGTAGAACGTAGAAATGCGACGAATAGCAGTGCACAGCACAAGACTCATAGCTACCCTTTCCTAACCGGTGCAAACGTAATATAATTAAACGCAACCTGACTCAGATTCACGTGCGTAGTACACTATTACTGGATTCCCCAGAGCCAAGTATTATATTCAAGAGCACAGCAGAGCGCAGAAGGCCTCCAAAGAGCAGCGAGTGGCACAGACGTCGAAGGTACCCTAACATTACTGACGCACCATATCCAAGCCAAACGAAGCCTAACTCAACGTACCGAGCCGCGAACACTATTGCTGGATGCCCCAGGGCCAAGCAGATTACAGTACAGCGCAGCAGTGCGCAGAAGTCCAGATAATAACTGTGGGTACCACGAAGGTCTAAGCCATCCTAACCTAACACAAACAACCGTAACCGAACCAAACGGAGTCTAACTTAACCTAACTTCGCGAGGGCGCTACTTCTGACCACCCCACGGTCGAGAAGAGTATGGATAGGGTAATGTGGAGCATAGAAGTCCTCCTAATAGTAGTGTCTAGCACAAAAGGCATAGCTACCCTGGGTCAACCTAACCAAGCGAAACACAACCAAATGTAACCTATCCCAACATAACGTGCCTGGACCACTATTGTTGACTTCCACAGAGACAGCCAAAATACACTAGAGCACAGTAGGGCGCAGAAATCCGCCGCCATGCAGTGTAAAGCGCAAAAGTCAAAGATAGCCTAACCTAACCTGACGTAACCTAACCTAACCCAACATAGCCTAACTCAGCGTAACGTGCAGATACCACTATTTCTTCCCCTTCCAGAGGCAAGCTGAATATATTAGAACACAGTAGAGTGCAGAAGTCTGCCGGTTACCTGTGTATAGCGCAAAAGTCGTAGCTATGTAATCCTAACCCAAACTAACATAGCCTAACCGAACGCAGCATAACTCAACCTAACGGGGCGAGACCTCTACTGATGTCCTCCACAGAGTCGAGCAGATTATAGTACAGCATTGTAGAACGCAGAAGTCCACCGAATGATAGCGTATAGCACAAAAGTCAAAGATACCCTCTACAAACCAAACCAATCGTATCATACGCAAGCGCTACATAGCACAACCTAATGAACAGCGGTTGCTATTGCTGGCCATCCCAGAGTCGAGCGGAGAATTGTCGAGCTCCGAATGTCACCGTGCAACAGTGTATACCACGAAGGTCGAACCAATCGAGGGCTAACTCAATCTAACGTAACCCAACCAAGCGCTGACTAACTCAACTTACCGCGCAGCGACCATTATTGCTGACCTCCCCAGAATCAAGCAGAGTATAATCGAGCATAGTAGAGCGTAGTATTAGGCGCTATGGCAGTGTATAGCACAAAAATTGCAGCTATCCTATCCTAATCTGTCCAAACGTCATATAATTAAATGCAACGTAACTTATCCTAATATGCCGGGACCACTATTGGCGCATTCCCCAGAGCCAGGAGGAATATAATACAGCACAGCAGAGCGCAGAAAGCCTCCAAGGACCAGCGAATATCACAAATGTCAAGGGTAACCTGGCATTACCTGACTTAGCTTAACCTAACCGAGCGTAGAATAACTAAGCCTTACGAGACGACACCGCAATTGCTGGCGTTCACAGTGCCAAACAGAATATGCCATAGCACAGTGGAGCGACCGAATCCACCCAATGGCAGTGTGTAACACGAAAGTAGAAGCTATGCAAACCAAACGCAAACTAACGTATCCTAACCAAACGTTGCCCAACTCAAACTAACGTGCCAAGACAACTATTGCCGGCCTCCTCAGAGCCAAGCACAGCGTATTAGAGAAAAGTGGAGCGCAAAAGCCAACCGAATAACAGTGTAGAGCACAAAAGTCAATACTATCCTATAATAGCATGTTCAAACGTAATATAAGCGCACGTAGCCTAACTTAACCTGACGTGTCGGGAGAGCCGTTGCTGGCATCCCCAGGGACAAGCAGAATACTCTGGAACACAATAGGGCGCAGATAGGCACCAAATCGCAGTATATAGCACAGAAGACAGACAAACCCTGACCCAACCTGAATTGACCTAACCAGACCAAACGTAAACAAACTAAGGCTAACGAGCCGAGCACACTTTCGCTGGTTTCCCTATCGTCAAGCAGAACATATTACAGGAGTGCAGAGCGCAGAAGTCCATAGAATGGCAATGAACATCAGAAAAGTCATAGACATCATAGCCTAGCACAGGCTATCCTAACCTAACCAAACGTAACGTTCATAACCTAACCAGTCGAAACAACTATTGCTAGCCTCCGCGGAGCCCAGCGAAATATACTAGAGAACAGTATTGCGTAGAAGTCCACCGCGTTGCAGTTAATATCACAAAAGTCAAAGATATCCTGACCAAACCTGACCTGCCCTAGCCTATACGAACGTTACGTAACTCGACACAACGTGTCTAGACCACTATTGCTGACCGGCCCTGAGACAAGCGGATGCTAGTAGAGCAACGGGGAGCGCAGATATCGACTGAACAGCAGTGTATATCAGAAAAGTCAAAGCAAACGCAACCAAACATAACCTAAAGTAACCGTACCAAATTTTGCGTGACACAAACTAATGCTGCGCGACAAACATTGCTGGCGTACCTATTGACATACAGAGTGTGACACAGCACAGTAGAGCGCAGGAGCCCATAGTACAGCAGTGTTGAGCACAAAAGACAAAGCTATCCAAACCGGACACAACCTAACCAAGACTAACCAAACGAAATCCCAACTCAACCTGACGTGCTGCGACCAGTATCGCTGGCCACCTCAGAGTCAGTCGGAGCTTATTGCAGGAGAGTATAGCACAGGAATCCATAGAATCGAAGTGTATAGCACAAAAGTGGTAGATATCCAAACCTAATCCATGCTAACATAACCAAGCCACACGTAGCCGAACACATCGT
>NW_016908416.1:118644-134573 GCF_001483705.2 Eufriesea mexicana
GCCTAACACAGCGTATCGTGCAGATACCACTATTTCTACCCCTTCCAGAGGCAAGCTGAATATATTAGAACACAGTAGAGTGCAGAAGTCTGCCGGTTACCTGTGTATAGCGCAAAAGTCGTAGCTATGTAATCCTAACCCAAACTAACATAGCCTAACCGAACGCAGCATAACTCAACCTAACGGGGCGAGACCTCTACTGATGTCCTCCACAGAGTCGAGCAGATTATAGTACAGCATTGTAGAACGCAGAAGTCCACCGAATGATAGCGTATAGCACAAAAGTCAAAGATACCCTCTACAAACCAAACCAATCGTATCATACGCAAGCGCTACATAGCACAACCTAATGAACAGCGGTTGCTATTGCTGGCCATCCCAGAGTCGAGCGGAGAATTGTCGAGCTCCGAATGTCACCGTGCAACAGTGTATACCACGAAGGTCGAACCAATCGAGGGCTAACTCAATCTAACGTAACCCAACCAAGCGCTGACTAACTCAACTTACCGCGCAGCGACCATTATTGCTGACCTCCCCAGAATCAAGCAGAGTATAATCGAGCATAGTAGAGCGTAGTATTAGGCGCTATGGCAGTGTATAGCACAAAAATTGCAGCTATCCTATCCTAATCTGTCCAAACGTCATATAATTAAATGCAACGTAACTTATCCTAATATGCCGGGACCACTATTGGCGCATTCCCCAGAGCCAGGAGGAATATAATACAGCACAGCAGAGCGCAGAAAGCCTCCAAGGACCAGCGAATATCACAAATGTCAAGGGTAACCTGGCATTACCTGACTTAGCTTAACCTAACCGAGCGTAGAATAACTAAGCCTTACGAGACGACACCGCAATTGCTGGCGTTCACAGTGCCAAACAGAATATGCCATAGCACAGTGGAGCGACCGAATCCACCCAATGGCAGTGTGTAACACGAAAGTAGAAGCTATGCAAACCAAACGCAAACTAACGTATCCTAACCAAACGTTGCCCAACTCAAACTAACGTGCCAAGACAACTATTGCCGGCCTCCTCAGAGCCAAGCACAGCGTATTAGAGAAAAGTGGAGCGCAAAAGCCAACCGAATAACAGTGTAGAGCACAAAAGTCAATACTATCCTATAATAGCATGTTCAAACGTAATATAAGCGCACGTAGCCTAACTTAACCTGACGTGTCGGGAGAGCCGTTGCTGGCATCCCCAGGGACAAGCAGAATACTCTGGAACACAATAGGGCGCAGATAGGCACCAAATCGCAGTATATAGCACAGAAGACAGACAAACCCTGACCCAACCTGAATTGACCTAACCAGACCAAACGTAAACAAACTAAGGCTAACGAGCCGAGCACACTTTCGCTGGTTTCCCTATCGTCAAGCAGAACATATTACAGGAGTGCAGAGCGCAGAAGTCCATAGAATGGCAATGAACATCAGAAAAGTCATAGACATCATAGCCTAGCACAGGCTATCCTAACCTAACCAAACGTAACGTTCATAACCTAACCAGTCGAAACAACTATTGCTAGCCTCCGCGGAGCCCAGCGAAATATACTAGAGAACAGTATTGCGTAGAAGTCCACCGCGTTGCAGTTAATATCACAAAAGTCAAAGATATCCTGACCAAACCTGACCTGCCCTAGCCTATACGAACGTTACGTAACTCGACACAACGTGTCTAGGCCACTATTGCTGACCGGCCCTGAGACAAGCGGATGCTAGTAGAGCAACGGGGAGCGCAGATATCGACTGAACAGCAGTGTATATCAGAAAAGTCAAAGCAAACGCAACCAAACATAACCTAAAGTAACCGTACCAAATTTTGCGTGACACAAACTAATGCTGCGCGACAAACATTGCTGGCGTACCTATTGACATACAGAGTGTGACGCAGCACAGTAGAGCGCAGGAGCCCATAGTACAGCAGTGTTGAGCACAAAAGACAAAGCTATCCAAACCGGACACAACCTAACCAAGACTAACCAAACGAAATCCCAACTCAACCTGACGTGCTGCGACCAGTATCGCTGGCCACCTCAGAGTCAGTCGGAGCTTATTGCAGGAGATTATAGCACAGGAATCCATAGAATCGAAGTGTATAGCACAAAAGTGGTAGATATCCGACCCTAATCCATGCTAACATAACCAAGCCACACGTAGCCGAACACATCGTAACGGGCCGCAAACGTTATTCCTTGTCTGTCAGGTCCAAGCTGAGTATAGTAGAGCACAGTCGAACTCAGAAATGCTCCGAATAGCAGTGAAGAGCACGAAAGTAAAAGATAACCAGACCGCGCTTAACCTAACCTAACCTAACCAAACGTTGTGCAGCTCGACATAGCGTGACGAGACCCATTTTGCAGGCCTCCTCAGGCCAAAGCAGAGCACATAAGAGCTCGCTAGGGCGAAGAAATCCAACGAAAAGCAGCGAATAGCACCAAAGTCAGGGTAGGCTATCCTAACCTAGCCGAGCGTAACATAACCAATCGTAACACATCTCAAACTAACATGACGAGACCACTATTGCTAGCCTCCACACAGACAAGCAGAATGTACTAAACCACAGTAGAGCGCAGAAATCCACCACATAGCAGTATATAGCACAAAAGGCAAAGATATCCTAACCTCACTTGACATAACAGCATCTACCCGAACACAGAACAGCTAAACCTAACAAGCAGAGACCTCTGTTGCTGGCCTCCACAGAGCCAAGCAGCACATGATAGAGCACAGTTGAAAGCAGAGATCCACCGAATGACAGTGTATAGCAGAAAAGTCATAGCCATCCTAACCTGACCCGAACTAACCTAGCCTAACCAAACGTAACGTAACCGAAAATAATCTGCCGAGAACAATATTGTATTGCCGGCCCTCCGAAAGCGAAGCGGAACTTATTAGAGCGCAGTAGAGTGAATATATCGGCCGAAAAGCAGTGTATAGCGCAAAAGTCATAGCAACCCCAGCTTAACCTATACAAACATATTACAACCGAATGCAACCTAACCCAAGCTAACGTGCCTAGACAACTATTTATGGCCTCCCCAGAGCTAGGCGGATTATATTAGAGGAGAGTAGAGCGCAGAAATCCATGGAATCGCAGTGTATGTCAGAAAAGTGAAGGCTACCCAAGCATAACACAAGCATTCATGGCCTAACCAAACGTAGCCTAACACAACCTAACTTGCCGAGCCCAATATTAATGGCCACCCCTGGGTCTAGCAGGGTATAGTAGAGCAATGTGGGCGTAGGTATACAACGAATAGCAGTGTACGGCACAAAAGTTAAAGGCATGCTGACCAAACCTAACCTATCGTAACCTAACCGAACGTGACATAACGCAAACTAACGTACCGCGGCCACTGTTGCTGGCGTCACCAGAGACAAGCAGAATATGGTAGAGCACAGGGAAATGCAAAGGTCCATAGAATAGCAGGTTTGAGCACAAAAGTCAAAGCTATCCGGGCCATACCAAAGTAACCTAACCATTCGAAACGAAATCTAACCCGAACTATCATGCCGCGATCAGTATAGCTGGCCACCCAATAGCCTAGCGGAGCAAAATGGAGGCTAGTAGAGCGCATATATACATAGAATCGCAGTACATAGCAGAAATGTCGAAGTTACCCAAACCTAACCATAGCTAACGTAACATAGCCAAACGTCGCATATTTCAAACAAACTTGGCGAGAACATTATTTCTGTCCTCCCGACAGCTAAGCGGAACAAACTAGAGCACAGTAGAGCGAAGAAATCCACCGCATTTCAGTGTGCAGTGCAAAAGTCAAAGACTATTTCCGGCCACCCCTGAGTCGAGCAGAGTAGAGAAGAGCAATGTAGAGCATAGACATCCAGCGAATGGCAGCGTATATCACAAAAGTCGAAGCAATTCTATCCTAACCTATCCAAAGGTAATGGAACCAATCATAACATAACTAAGCGTAATGTGCCGAGACCAATATTACTTGCATCCGCAGAGCCAAGCGGTACACCCTAGAGAATAGTAGAGCGCTGGCAGCCACCAAATAGCAGCGAATAGCACAAATGTCAAGGATTCCCTTACCTTACCAGACCTAACCCGACCCAAACAAATGTAGACGAAATGAACCAAACGAGCGGAGTCCAATACGCTGGCCTCCCCAACGCCAAGCAGAAAATATTAAAGGAGAGTAGAGCGCAGAAGTCCAAAGAATGGCAATGTATTGCAGAAAGGTCAAAGCTATCCTAATCCAACCCAGAGAAGCCTAACTTATCCAAACGCAACCTAACTCAGCCTAACTTGCCGAGACCACTATAGCTGGCATCCCTGAGCCAAGCAGATCATGTTATAGCACGGTAGAGAGCAGAAATTCACCGAAAGTCAGTGTAGAGCGAAAAAGTCGGAACTATCCTATCCTATCCTAACCTAACCAAACGAAACCTAACCCAATCTAACGTGATGAGACCACTATTGCTGGCACGCGCAGAGCCGGGCAGAATATTCTAGAGCACAGTAGAGCGAAGAAATCGACCCCGTTTTTGTGAATAGCTCAATAGACGATGGCAGCCGGACCAAAAATATCTTAACCTAACCTAACCAAACGTAACTTGCCGTGATCACTATTATGTTACATTTGCGAGTTTGGGTTAGGTGTAGTTCGATTATGATAGCCATGACCTTCGTCTATACACTGTGTTCCTATGGATTTCTGAATTCTCCTCTCTCCTAATCTGTTCTGCTCGGCTCTGGTGTGGTGAGCAGTAGTGGCCATGGCACGATAGGTTGAGTTAGTTTGCGTTTGGATGTGTCACGTTTTGTTGTGTTAGGACATTGTAGCACTGACTTCTTTGATACGCGCTGCTATTCGAAGAGTTTCTGCTCCCTACAGTACTCTAATATTTTCTACTGGTCTCTAGGGAGGCCAGAAATTGTGGTCTCGGCACGTTAGTTTGTTTTCTGTTACGTTTGGTTAGTTCAGGTTACGCTATGTTCGGTCAGGATAGCTTTGACTTTCGTGCTATACACAGCTATCCTATGGATCTCTGCGCTTCCCTTTGCTCTACGATATTCTTCATATCTTTATGCGCGCCAAAAATGGTGGTCGCGGCACGTTGGGTTGAGTTGCGTTACGTTCGCTTAGGTTACGTAAGGATAGGCTTGGCTAGTGTAGCTTTGACTTTTGCACTACACGATGCTGTTCTGTCGATTCCTGCGCTCTGCATTGCTCTAGCATATTCTGCTCCTCCATGTGAAGGCCAGAAACGGCGGTCTCCTCACCGGAGAACGGCGGTCGTGTTAGGTTACGTTTCGTTAGGTTAGGCCAGTTATGGTTTCGTTAGGATAGCTTTAACTTTTCTGCATTACACTGCTCCTCTATGGGTTTCTGCGCACAACTCTCCTCTAATATGTTCTGCTTGGAACCGATGAGGCCAGAAATACTGGTCGCGGTACGTTGGGTTTAGTTAGGTTTCCTTTTGGCTAGGTTCGGTTGGGATGTGAAGGTCAGGATAGTTTTGAGTTTTGTCCATTACATTGCTCTTCCATGGATATCTTCGCTCTACTCTCCTCTTGTATGTTCAGCTATGCTCAGGGGACGCCAGCAATTGTGGTCGCGGCGCGTCATATTGGATTACGTTGCGTTTGGTTATGATAGGCTAGTATAGGTTTGGCTAGTATAGCATTGACTTCCGACCTTCACACTGCTATTATAAGGATTTCTGCGCAATGATCTCATCTATTATGTTGTCAATGTCTATGGGGAGGCCATGAAGTGTGGTGGTCTTACGTCTGTTAGGTTAGGTTCCTTTTGTTCTGGTGAGCTTCGTTTGGGTTATGTTAGGGTGACTTTGACTCTTCTGCTGTACCCTACTATTCTATAGATTTGTGCGCCCTACTGTCCTCTAATATGTTCTGCTCGGATTTGAGGAGGCAAGAAATAGTGGTCGCCGTACGTTAGGTTGTTATGTTACGTTCGGTTATGTCAGGCTAGGTTATGTTTGGTTGTGCTAGCTCCGACTTTCGTGCTATACACTGCTATACGGTGGTCTTCTGTGATCTACAGCGCTCTAATGCATTCTGCTTGCCTCTGGGGAAGCAAGGCGAAGAGGTCGCCTTAAGTAATTTTGAGCTACGCTGCGTTTCGTTCGGTCAGGTTAGGACTGGTTAGGTTAGGACATCTGCAGCTCTTGTGCTGTACACAGCAATGCGTTGGATTTCTGCGCTGTGCTGTGCTGCAGTAAATTCTACGTGGGGCTGGGGAGGCCAGCAATAGTTGCAACGCCACTTTAGGTTGTGTTACGCAACGCTTGATTGTGTTGCGTTTGGTGCGGTTAGGACCGGATAATTTAGGCATTTGTGCTATACACTGCAGTCCGCGGATTTCTCCGGTCCACTGCGTTCTAATATTCTCTGCTAGGCTCCGAGGAAGCCAGCAATTATGGTCTCCGCACAGTAGGTTGTGTTATATTATGTTTGGTTATATTAGGTTATGTTAAGGTCGGTCAGGTTATCTTTGACATTCGCTCCATACACTGCTATACGGAGGATTTCTGCGCTCGACCATGCTCTAGTATACTCTGCTTCGCTCTGGGAAGGCCAGCAGCAGTGGTCGAGGTACGCTATATAGGGCTATGCTACGTTGGGTTAGGTTATGTTAGGTCCCGCTGTGTTAGGGCATCTCCGTCTCTTGTGCTTTTCAGTACAATGCTGCCGATGTCTTTGAACTACTATGCTCTAGGATATTCCGCTAGTCTCTGTGGATGCCATCAATAGTGGTTTCGTCATGTTAGGTATGGTCCTGCTACGTTTGGGTGTGTTACGTTTGGCTATGTTAGGATAGAGAACTTCGGCTTTTGCGCTAATTCACGGCTATTCGGTGGATCTCTGCGCTCTAATGTGCTCTAATATGCCCCGCTTGACTCTGGGGAGGTCAGCAATATTGGTCGCGGCGCGATAGGTTGAGTCATGTTGCGTTACGTATTGTTAGGTTAGGTTAGGTTTGGTTAGGATAGCTTCGACTTTCATGCTATGCATTGCTATCCGGTGGATATATGCGCACTACTGTGCTCTGGTTTGCTCTGCTTTGCTATGGGAGGACAGCGAAGGTCTCGGCACGTTAGGTTGTGCTATGTTTGCCTAGGTTAGGCTTGTTTGGGTTAGGTAATTATGGCTTTGTCTTTTCTGCTGTAGACTGCCATTCTGTGGACTTGTGGGCTCTACTCTCCTCTAATATGATCTCCCTGTCGATAGTGATGGCAGCAATGGTGGCCTAGGTATGTCAGCTTGGATTAGGTTACGTTTGGTTACTTTACGCTTGGTTATGACAGCCTTTGCTTTGTTCGGACAGGATAACTTTGACTTTTGTTGTGTACACTGCTATTCGAAGCCTGTCTGCGTTCTACTGTGCTCTAGTATGCACTGCTCGGATCGAAGGAGGCCAGCAATTGTGGTCTCGGCACGTTTGTTTGAGCTACGTTACGTATGCTTAGATTAGGTTGGCAAAGGTTAGGTTAGGGTAGCTTCAGCTTTTGCGCTATACGCTGCCATTAGGTGAATTTCTGCGCTCTAATCTGCTCTAATATGTTCTGCTAGTCTCTGCGGATGTCAGCAATGGCGGTCTCGGCAAGTTAGGTTAAGTTAGATTACGTTTGGTAACGTTATGTTTGGTTAGGTTATGACAGGATAGCTTTGAATTTTGTGCTATATACTGCTATTCCGTGGGTTTCTGCGCTCTAGTGCGCTCTAGCATGTTCTGCTTGGCGCTGGGGAGGCCAGAAATGGTTGTCTGGGCACGATAGGTTGGGTTAGGCAACATTTGGTTTGGTCACGTTTGTTTGGGTTAGGATTTGATAGCATTGACTTCTTCGTGTATTCTAATTTTCGGTGGATTCCTACACTCTACTGTGCTCTATTATACTCTGCTTGGACCTGGGGAGCCCAGCAGTAGTGGTCGTGGCACGTTGCGATGGAATATGCTACGTTTGGTGAGGTTACGTTTGTTTTGGTTAGGACAGGACAGCTTTGACTGCTCGGTATATACTGTTCTTCGGTTGACTTCTAATCTCTACTGTACTCTAAAATATTCTGCTTCGCTTCGGGGCCAGCAATAGAGATCGCGGCTCGCTAGGTTGGGTTAGGTTACGCTTGGTTATGTTACCATTGGTTAGGTTAGAAGAGCGTAGGTTCGACGTTTGTGCTGTACAATGCTATTCGGTGGATTTCTGCTTTCAACTGTACGCTAACATTTTCATCTTGGCTCTGGGAAGGCCAGCAATATTGGTCTGGACACGTTAGGTTTGGTTATGTTACGTATGGTTATGATAGGCTATATCGAGCTCGGTCGGGTTAACCTTGTCTTTCGTGCTACACACTGATATTCGGAGCATCTCTGCGCTCGACTCTGCTATACTACATTCTGCTTGGCTGTGCGGAGGCTTTAAATGGTGGTCGCTGCATGTAAGATTGAGATAGGTAGCGTTTGGTCATGATAGGTTACGTTTGATTAGGTTAGTATAGCTTTGGCTCTTGTGATGCACACTGCTGCTGTATGGACTTCTGCGCCCTCCTGTGCTCAATCACATCCTGCTTTTCACTGGGAACGCGGGGAATGGTGCTCGTGTTATGCCACGTTGAGTTAGGTTACGTTCGGTTTGCCTAGTTTGGGTCAAGCTTGTCACGGTTAGCTTTGACAATTGATCTATACACTGCCATTCCTTCAACTTCTGCGATCTACTGCGTTCTAGTATGTTCTGCTTTGCTTTGCGGAGGCCAGCGATTGTGTTCTCGGTACGTTAGGTTGAGTTGGGTTACGTTTGGTTGTGTTACGTTTGGTTGTGTTACGTTTGGTTCGGTTAGGTTAGGTCAGCATGGGCTAGGTTATCTGCGGCTTTTGTGCTGCTCACAGCAGTGCGGTGGATTCTTGCCCACCACTGTGCTCTAGTACTCTCTGATTGTCTCCATGGACGCCAGCAATATTAGTCTCGTCATGTTAGGATGCGCTATGTTCCGTTTGGAAATGTGACGCTCGGCAAGGTCAGGACAGGCTACTTTGACTTTTGCGCCATTCGCGGCTATTCGGTGGATTTCTGCGCTCTAATGTGCTCTAATATGCCCCACTTGACTCTGGCGAGGTCAGCAATATTAGTCGCGGCGCGTTAGGTTGAGTCTTGTTGCGTTTGGTTTTGTTAGGTTAGGTTAGGTTTGGTTAGGGTAGCTTCGACTTTCATTCTATACATTGCTATCCGGTGGATTTCAGCGCACTACTGTGCTCTGATATGCTCTGCTTGCCTGTGGGAGGCCTGGGATGGTCTCGGCACGTTACGCTGTGTCACGTTACGTTTGGTTACGTCACATTTGACTGGGATAGGATATGATAGCATTGACATTTCTGCTATACACTGCGTTTCTGTGTATCTGTGCGAAATACTCACCTCTCATATTTTCTGCTTGGATGTTTGGAGGACAGCAATAGTGGTCGCGGCACGTTAGGTTGTGCAGTTTCCGTTTGGATATGTTACGTTTGGTTATGTTAGTGTAGGTTGGCTTCAACTCTTGTGCCATGCACAGAAGTTATACGGATTTTTGCATCGTACCATCCACTAATTTCTCCTGCTTAGCTCTGTGCAGGGAAGCAATAGTGTTCTCAGCACGATAGGGTGAGCTAAGTAACTCTCGGTTTAGTTGGCTCTTGTGAGGACAGCAATATTGGTCGTGGCACAATAGGCTGTGCTACGTTACCATTGGTCACGTTACGATACGTTAGGTTTGGACAGGACAGCTTTGACTTTTGCGCTATACATACCAATGCAGCGGATTTCTGCGTACTACTGTGCTTTAGTATATTCTACTTGCCTTTGTGAAGGGCAGCAGGAGTGGTCTCGGCACGTTAGGTTGTGCTATGTAGCGTTTGTCTAGGTTAGGCTTCTTTGGGTTAGGTAAGGGTAGCTATGTCTTTTCTGCTATACACTGGCATCCTGTGGACTTCTGCGCCCTAGTTTCCTCTAATATTATATGGCGATGGGGATGACAGCAATGGTGGCCTAGGCGCGGTAGGTATGATTGGGTTACGTATTGTTTTATTACGGTTTGCGTGGCTAGGACTGGGTAGCTTTGACTTTTGTGGTAAACACTGCTCTTCGGTTGATTGCCGCGATATACGTTGCTCTACGATTATCTGATCCGCTCAGGGTTGCGAGTAATATCGGTCTTGGCCCTTTAGGTTGCGTAATACTACGTTCGGCTGGGTTAGGTTAGGTTATGATCGGCTAGGATAGCTTCGACTTTCGTGCTGCAAACTGTTATCCGGTGGATTCCAGCGCTCTATTGTGCTCCAATATGCTCTGCTTCGCTCTGGGGAGGCCAGCAATAGTGTTCTCGACAAGTTATGTTCATTTACACTTCGTTCGGATAGGTCAGGTACGGTCGTGTTTGGTCATGATACGCTTGACTATTGCCCTATACACCGCAATTCGGTGGATTTCCGCGCTATGCTGTGCCCTAGTATACTCTGTAGGCTCTGGGGCGTCCAGAAATAGTGGTCTCGTCATGTTAGGTTGAGTTAGGTCACGTTCGGTTAAGTTACGTTACGTGAGGTTGTGGAAGGAAAGTTTACACTTCCATGCTCTACACTGCTGTCCTGTGAATTCTGCGCTCTACATTGCTCTAATAATAGGGTTCAGCATGACCCTGGCGTGGCCAGCAACAGTGGCATCAGCACGTAAGTTTGAGTTTGGTTTCGATTCGTTTTGTTAGGTTAGGAATGTTTGTTCAGGATTTCATTGGCTTTTGTGCTATACACTCCTATTCGGCGGAGTTCTTTGTTCTACTTTGCTCTACCATATTCTGCTTGGCTCCGGGAGGGCCGGAAGCCGTGGTCACGGCACGTTATATTGAGTTTTATAACGGCTGGTTATGACACGATTGACTATGATAGGCATGGCTATCTTTGAATTTTGTGCTATACACTGCATTGCGGCTGATTTATGCTCTCTACTGTTCTCTACTATATACTGCTTGGCCCTGGGAAGGCCAACAAAGTTGGTCTCGGTACGTTAGGATAAGTTATGTTACATATGTTCTCTTTAACGTTTGGCTAGGTTATGACTGGGTAGATTAGACTTTTCTGCGGTACACAGCTACTCGGTAGTTTTCCGCGATCTACTGTGCTCTAGCACGCACTGTTTGGCTCTGCGGAGGCCAGCAATAGACTTCGCGGCACGACATTTAGGTTATGCTACGTTTGATTATGTTACGTTTGGTTAGGCTAGGACGGGATAGCTTCGACTTTTGTGCTATACACTTCGGTGTATTTCTCCGCTCTACTGTCCTCTAATATGCTTTGCATGGCTATGGGGTGGCCAGCAGTTGTGGTCTAGCCTCGTTAGGGTACGTTATGCTACCTTTGGTTAGGTTACATTAGTTTCGGCTTTGATATCTCTTGCTTCGAAGTGAACACTGTTTTTCGGATTACTTCTACGCTCTACTGTGACCTGCTGTACTCTTCTCCGCCTTGCGGAGTCCAGCGGTTGTGGCCGCGGCAAGTTAGGTTGAGCTATGCCGCTTGCGGTTGTGTTAAGTTGGGTGAGGTTAGCACCCGATGGTTTAGACATTTGTGCTATACACTGCTATCCGCGGATTGCGGCGCTCAACTGTGTTCTAGTATTATCCGCTTGGCGCTGGGAACGCCAGCAGAAGTTGCCGCTGCACGTTTCGTTGCGTTTTGCAACGTACGGTTAGGCTAGGTTAGGTCAGGTTAGGCTTGGCCATATTCGACTTTTGAGATATTCACTACAATGCGTGGGACCTCTGCCCACTACTGTGCTCAAGTAAATTCTGCTTGTCTCTGTGCGGGCCAGCAGCGATGGCCTGGTCATGCTAAGCTGAGTCAGGTTACGTTTGGATATGACACGTTTGGCTAGTTAGGACAGGCTAGATTGACTTTTTTGCTTTGCACAGCTGCTCGGCGGCTTTTTGTTATCTACTGTGCTCTGCTACATTCTGCTTAGCTCTGGGAATGACAGGAGCATTGGACGCGGGACATCATGTTGAGTTATGCGACGTTCGGTGAGGTTAGGTTAGGGCAAGTTTGGTTAGGATATCTACGACTTTCGTGCTGTACACTGATATTGGGTGTATTTCTGCGCTCTACACTGCACTACTATACTCTGCCCGACTCAGCAGATGCGAGCAATAGTGGTCGTGGCACGTTACGTTGAGTTATGTTGCGTTAGGTTAAGTTGGGTTAGGCCAAGTTTGGTTGGGATAGCTTTGCCTGTAGCGCTATACACAACCATTCGGTGGATTTCTGTGCTCTACTGTGCTCTAAGGCCATACGCCCGGCTCAGGAGAGGCCAGGGACGGTAATCGCGGGACGTTACGTTCAGATGGGCTATGTTTGGTGAGGTTAGTTTAGGATAAGTTTGGTCGGGATGGCCTTGACCTTTTCGCTATACACTGCTATTCGGTGGATTCTTGTGATCTACTGTGCTATACTACATTCTGCTTTGCTCTGGGAATGCCAGGAGTAGTGGCCGCTGAAGTCATATTGGGTTATGCGAGTTTCGGTTAGGTTATGTTGGGACAGGTTACGTTAGGATGGCGAGTTCCGCGGTGAATGTCGAGCGAGACGGACGTGTTCGCGGCGAGAGGTATTTTTGCGGAAAAGTGCGTCTTCTGGCGTGTGTGATAGTGCCATTCTGTGCGTGTGGTGCGTGGATGCACGTGGCCGGAGACTCGGGTCGCGGAGTGTGTCGTGGTGCCGATAAATGTTGAATTTGTTTGGAAGCTTCCTTTCCTTTGTTTGCTGGCATCGACGGAGTTGTGAACGCCGTTACGGCGCAGGTAGGCGAGAGAACGTGCCCATTGTCTGCCGCGGAGACCCGCGCCTGCCCGGCGAGGGATACCTGGACCGAGGATCACGGCACAATGCAAGCGGCGGAGCAGGGGCTCGCAACACGTACAGTGACAACCATCCGGGGAAGCATGACAATTCACCAAGGAGGGAAGGTACGGTTATATCCGGTGGTGTCGATGCTGCTCCAGTGAGCTTGATTCAGGTGCTACGATGCGCGTGACTCGTAGCATCATATTGCGTAGGGCGCTGCCGCCGGACATCGAGGGGCGGTGCTCTGCCCTCGCTGGTGCCGTCAGCGGCACGGGCGACGGCGAAACGACGTCTTCGCGGGGGACTCCCACGAAGACGGCGAAGCGGACGCGAACAGCGGTGGTGGGGGTATATGACCCCTTCGAAGGTTTGGGGGATATTGAGCTCGCCCCGAAACCCACGAGCATAAGCCGGGCGAAGGCGTGCCTCCCCACACGGGCGGAGCTCGCAAGTGCGCGCCGTCCGCTGTCTGCTGTGGAACTGTCTGCCGTTATATCCGAGAATTGCAAAAAGATAGAAACGATGGCATACAAGGGTAAAAAACGCGGCTAATGGCGGCGTTGAGACGAGCGTGCGACGTCGCCATGCCGCGGGTGAGGGAGACACCTTCGCGGGGTGCACTCCACTGCTGGTCGTCCGAATTCGCGCAGCTCCGGGAGCTCTGCCTGCTCGCCCAGCGCCAGTAAACCCGGGCGCGGCGTCAGCGACATGCGTTATCCGTCGAGGACATCGCGCGCCTCTATCGTGTGTACCGGTCCGCGGTGGGCGATCGCCGGAGGGAGATCGGCAGAGACAAATCGCGGCAATGGGACGATCTCCTCGCAACGCTCGAAAGCGATCCGTGGGGACGCCCCTAAGAATTAGTAATGGGGAAGTTAAGGGCATGGGCGGCCCCGTGACCGAGCGTATGGACCTCAAGCTCCTGCAGCGGGTGATCGACACCCTCCTCCCTGTGGTGGCGGCGGAACGGGTTCCACCTGCTGCAGTTCGGTAGGAACTGGTCGGCTGGCCCGACGAGCTGGGGGTCTCGCGCGAGGTGTTGTGCCGTGCGGTCCTTATGATGGGGGCGAGGAGCACCGCCGCCGGACCGGACGGCATCCCAGTCCGAGCCTTTGCACTGGCTCTGGAAGCGCGGGGTGACCGTGTGCGACGGCTGTTCGACAGCTGCCACAGGACCAGTCGCTTCCCGGCATTTTGGAAGAGAGCGAGGGTTGTGCTGATCCTGAAACTAAGGTAGCCGCCGAACTCTCCGAAGGCATATCGGCCGATATGCCTGCTCGACGAGGCGGGCAAGCTCTTCGAGCGCGTTCTAACTGCCCGCCTCCGAGAGCATTTAACGGACGTGTGTCCCGATCTCAGCGTCAGCCAGTTCGGATTCCGGCATGGTCGGTCGACGGTCGACGCAATCACGCGCGTTCGTACCCTGTCGGAGGCTGCAATCGACCGTGGCGAAGTGGTGCTGGCGGTCTGTGTGGATATCGCCAACGCCTTCAACACCCTGTCCTGGGCCGCCATCCGGTGTGTCCTGTTGTACCACAGGTTTCCCCAATACATGATGGCGGTGATCGGCGACAATTTGGCGGAGTGCTCGATCGAGTATCCCGGACGATACTCGACCGCCGTGCGGGGGAAGAACTGCCGGGTTCCACAGGGATCGGTACTCGGGACGATCCTCTGGGACCTCGCGTACGATGCCGTGTTGCGCACTCCCCTCCCCCGCGGCCTGATCCTGACGTGTTATGCGGACGACACGCTGGTGGTGGCCGACGGGTCGAGTTAGGAGGAGGCCACGCTGCGCGCGGAAAGCGGCGTGGCCCTCGTCGTGAATAGCATCCAGCGGCTAGGGATGTGTATCTCCCCCGAGAAGACCGATGCAATGTGGTTTTGCCATCGGCACCACAGGAAGCCGCCCAAGTCCCTGATGCACGTAGGGAACGTCGCGGTCGATGTACGGGACCGGATGAAATACCTCGATCTCTTCCTCGATAGCCACTGGAAATTCGACGAAAATTTTCTCGCGCTGGAACCACGCCTGGAAGGTACGGCGGGACGCTGTGTCGCCTGCTACCCAACCTGGGAGGGCCAGACGGGAGGGTGCGCCGCTTCTACACAGGAGTCGTTCGCTCGGTGGCAATTTACGGGGCTCCGATCTGGGCGAACGACCTGGTCGCCAGTCCTCGCAGTCTGACGATTCTCCGGCGAGTCGCTCTCAGGATGGCGATCAGGGTCGCGCGCGGTTACCGCACGATATCCCATGAGGCGGCGATGGTCCTGGCGGGTGTCCCGCCGTTCGAACTGCAAGCGGTGGGGAGGCCCGTATCTACGGTCTCCTACACGCTGGCGGCGGCGGTGCTCCTGAAGAAGGGGCCGTTTCGTTGAGGCGAAGGCTTCGACAGTCCTTGATGCCCGACTGGCGAGATCGGCTGTTGCAGCCGAGTAGCCGGCGGCACCGGGCGATCGAGGCTGTGCTCCCCGTGTTGGGTGCATGGGGGCGCAGCGGCAGCCGGCACACATTCCGCCTGTCACACGTGCTAACCGGGCACGGGTGTTTCGGGGAGTACCTGTGTCGTATCGGGCGCGAACGTGAGAAGCGGTGTCATCACTGCAGGGAAGGGCGGAACACGGCGCAGCACAAGCTGGAGGAATGCCCGGTGTGGGCTCGCGAGCGCCGGGTACTGTGTCGCGTGGTGGGTAGGGACCTTTCACTCTCAGTCGTCGTGGCGCGGATGACGGAGGGCTTAGGGGCGTGGCGTGCGGTTGCCTCCTTCCGCGAGGCGGTTATGCTACAGAAGGAGGCCGCGGTGAGAGCCCGCGAGCGTAGCGCGTGCTCCTCGCGCGTAGGGAGGCGGAGGCTGCAAGCGCGGCGCCGGAGGGCGGCGCGAGCTCTGCCGTATGTGTTAACGCGTTAGACCTCCGCCTTCGCGAGCGACCGTGAACCCACGGCCGGGGAGACCGCCTCTCTCTCCCGTCGTAACCTAGGTCAGGGTGACCACGAGCTGGCGTGTGGGAGCCCGTCTGTTCGAGGGACCGTGGTCCGGGCCCGCGGCGTCTCCCAATGGTCGCGCGGCGT
>NW_016908417.1:0-48343 GCF_001483705.2 Eufriesea mexicana
ACAAGCCGTAACATAACAAATCCTAACCTAACTCGACCTATCGTGCCGCGAGCACTATCGCTGGCATCCACAGAGACAAGCAGAAAGCATTAGTGCAGAGTACAACACAAAAATCCATATAATTGCAGGGTATATCAGAGAAGTCAAAGCTAACCGCACCTAACCCAAACATATACATCATAGACAAACATAGCCCAGCTGAAGCTAACGTGCCGAGACAGCTATTGCCGCCCTCGCCGAGGCCAAGCAGGACACACTAGGGCACAGTGGACCGCAGAAATCCACCGAATTGCTGTGTACAGCACGAAAGTTTAAGCTACTATAATCAAACTTAGCGTAACACAACCTAATTGAACGTAACGTGATCCAACATAAGGTGCCGAGTACAATGTTGCTGGCCTTCCCAGGGCCAGGCAGAAAACATTAGAGCACTGCAAGGCACAGAAATCCACCTAATAGCAGATAAGAGCACTAGAGTGAATCCTACCCTTTCCTAACCTAGCCAATCGTAACATAACCAAACATAACATAACTCAAGCTAGCGTGCCGCGACCATTATCGCTGGCCTCCAGAGAGCCACGAAGAACACACGAATGGAGAGTAGAGCGCAGAAATGCATAATATCGCAGTGTATATCGGAAATGACAAAGCTACCCATACCTAACGCAGACCAGCACGACGTAACCAAGCATAGCCTATCTCAAGCTAAACTGCCGCGACCGTTATTTCCGCGCTCCCCAGAGCCAAGCAGGTCATACTAGAGCACAGTAGAGCCCAAAAATCCGGCAAACAGCAGCGCACAGCACCAAAGTTGGTTGAAGCTACTCCAACCAAACTTGGCCTAGCCCAACCAAACCAAACGTAACGCGAATCAAACTTACGCACCGAGACCACTATTGCTGGCCTTCCCATAGCCCAGCTGAAAATATTTGGGCACTGCCGGGAGCAGAAATCCACCTAATATGAGACTAGAGCACTAAAGTGAAAGATGTCCTTTCCTAACATTTCCAATCGTATCATAACCTAGCGCAACCTAACTGAACCTGACGCGCCGCGACTACTGATGCTGGCCTCCTCAGAGTCAAGCGGAACACATAAGCGGCGACTAGAACTATGAAATCCATAGAATCGTAGTTCACATCAGAAAAGTCGAAGCTACTCAATCCTAACCCAAACCAACAGAACACAGCCAAACATAGCCTAGTTCAACCTAAAGTGCCGAGACCGCAATTGCTGCCCCTCGCAGGGACAAGCAGGACATACTGGAGCACAGTAGAGTGGCAGAAATCCAACGAAGAGCAGCGTGCAGTACAAAAGATGAAGCTGTCCAAAACAAACTTGTCCTTGCCCAACGTAACCGAACGTAACCTGAACCAACATAACACGCCGAGACTACAATTGCTGGTCTTTCCAGAGCAAAAATGAAAATATACGAGCACCGTAAGGCGCAGAGATCAACTTAATAGCAGACTATACACTAAAGTTAAATCTATCCTCACCTAACCTAACCATTCGGAACAAAGACGAATGTAACCTAACTCAGCCTAGCGTGCCGTGATGAGAAATAATGGTCCCCCGAGAGCCAAACAGGACACATTAGCGGAGAGTAGAACGCAGAGATCCACAGAGTCGCAGTGTATATCGTAAAGGTCAAAGCAACCTAAACCTAACCCATACCAACCGTGAATAATGAAACTTAGCCTAAATCAATCTAGCGTGCCGAAACCGCTACTGCTCCCGCCCGCCGCCAAGAGCCAGGCAGGACATGCTACAGCAGAGTAGAGGGCATATGTCCACCAAATAGCCCTGTAGAGCAGAAAAGTTTGATCTACCATAGTCAAGCTTAGCGTCACCCATCCTAACGGGACGAAACTTGAATCAACATAACCTGCCGAGACAACTATTGCTGTCCTTCCCAGAGCAGAGCTGAAAACATTAGAGCAATGTAGCACGCAGAAAATCACCTAACAGCAGACTATGGCACTAAAGTCGAAACTATCCTCTCCTTACCTAAGCAATCGAAACTTTACCCAACGTAACCTAAATCAAACCAACGTGCCGCGACCACTATTTCTGGCCCCTCAGAGATAAGCACTACACATAAGCGGCGACCGGGACGCAGAAATCCATATAATCGCAGTGTATATCAGAAAATTCAAGGCTACGCAATTCTAATCAAAACAAACAGAACATAGCCAAACAAAACCTATCTCAGCCTAACGTGCCGCGATCAGGAATGCTGGCCTCCTAGGGACAAGCAGAACGTATTAGTGGAGAGTAGAACGCAGAGGACAATAGAACCGCTGTGTATATCAGAAAAGTCAAAGCTAGACAAGCCTAACCCAAACAAACAAGACAGTGCCAAAAATAGCCTAACTCAACCGAGCTTGCCGAGAAGGACATTGCTGCCCCCCTCGGAGAGAAGCAGGACGTACTGGAGCATAGTAGAGAGCAGTAGTCTTCCTTATATCTGTGTACCGCAGAAAAGTAAAAGCTATCCTAACCAAACTTAGCCTAACCCAACCCAACCAGTCATACAGGATTCAACACAATGTGCCAAAAACACTATTGCTGTCCTTACCAGAGCCAAGCAGAAACTATTAGAGCAGTGTTGGGAGCAGGTATCCAACGCATAGAAGACTATAGCACAAAAGTCAAGGCTATTCTCTCCGAATCTACGCAAACGCAATATAACCGAACGTAACATACATCAACCTATCTTGCCGCGACCACTCTTGCTGGCCTCCCAAGAGCCAAGCAAAATACTCTAGTGGAAAGTGCAGCGCAGAAAGCCGTAGAATGGCAGCGTGTATCGGAAAAGTCAAAGCCACCCAAACATAACCCGAACCAACAGAACACAGCCAAACGTAGCCATGCTCAACCAAACGTGCCGAAAACGCTATTGCTGCCCTCTCCAGAGCCAAGCTGGGCATAGTAGAGCGCAGCAGATCTTAGGTGACCACCGAATAGCACTGTACAACACAAAAGTTAAAGCCACCCTAACAAAACTTATCCTATCCCAGCCTAACTGAACGTATCCTGAGCCATCATAACGTGCCGAGACCACAGTTGATAGCCTTCACAGGCCGAATCTGGAGACATTAGAGCACTGTAGCACGCAGAAATCCACCACACAGCAGACTATAGCTATAAAGTCAAAGCTATCCTCTCATAACGTAACCAACTGTAACATAACCAAACGTAGCCTGACTCAAGCAAGCCAGCTGCGACTGCCATTGGTGGTCTCCTCAGAGCCAAGATGAGCACATTAGTGAAGAGTGGAACGCAGAAGTGATTAGAATCGCTGCTTACATCAGAAAAGCCAAAGCTTCCCAACCCTAACCCAAACCAACAAAGCGTAATCAAACTTAGACTAACGCAAACCAGCGTGTCGGGACCGCCATTGCTGCGCACCCCAGAGCGCAGCAGGGCATACTAGAACACTGTAAATCGCAGAAATCCTCGGAATGGCAGTGTGCAGCACAAAAGTTAAAGCTATCCTTTCCAAACATAGCGTAAACCAACATAACCGAACGTAATCTGTCTTAACATATCTAGCCGATTACACTATTTCTGCCCTTCCCAGAGCCAAGCAGAAAATATTACAACACTGAAGAAACCAGAGGTCCTCCTAGTAGCAGGGTATATAATCTCCAGACCTAACCAATTGTAGCATAACCAAGCGTAACCAACCTCAACCTAAGGCGCCACGACCACTACTGCTGTCCTCCATACAGTCGAGTAAAGCACATTAGTGGAGTGTACAAAACAGGTATCAATAGAACCGCAATGACATCACCAAACTTAGCCTAACTTATCCTTAGGAGATGAGCACGCCATTGCTGCCCCTCCCAAAGTCAAGCAGAGCATACTAGGGCACAGTAGAGCGCAGAAGTCCACCGAATATCCGTTTACAGCACAGAAGTTAAAGCTACCCTGGCAAAACGTAGCCTGACCCAACCAAAGCGAACGTAACCTGACTCAACATAACGTGCAGAGACCAACATTGTTGGCCTTGACACAGGCAAGCTGAAAGTATTAGAGAACTGTGGGGCGCAGAAATCCACCTAATGGCAGAATACAGCACTAAAGACAAGGCTATCCCCTCGTAACCTAACAAATCGTAACATAAGCAAACGTAACATAACACAAACTAACGTGCCGCGACCGCTATTGCTGCCCTCCCCAGGATCAAACGGAACAGGTTAGTGGAGAGTAGAACGCAGAAGGTCATGGAATCGCAGTGCATATAGTAAAAGTCAGAGTTACCAAAACAAAACCCAAACCAACAGAACATAACCAGACATAGCCTGACACAACCTAACGTGCCAGGACCACACTTACTGCGCTCCCAGAGCCAAGCACGACATAACAGTGCACAGTAGAGCGCAGAAGTCCACCGAACAGCAGTATACAACACAAAAGTTAAAGCCATCCTCACAAAACTTAACCTAACCAAGCCTGACCGAACGTAACGTGACTCAACAAAGCGCGCCGAGATCACTATTCCTGGCCTTCAGAGAGATAAGCTGAAAATATTTGAGCAGGTCGTAGAAATCCACCTAATAGTAGGCTGCAGCGGCAAGGAAAATGCAATCCCCTCCTAACCTAACCAATCGCAATATGATCAAACATAACATAACTTAACATAACGTGCCGCGACCACCATTGCTGGCCTCCCCAGAGTGGAGCAGAAGATGTTAATGGAGAGTAGAACGCAGAAATCAATGGAATCGCACTGTATACCTTGGCAGTCAATGCTGTTCGAGCCTAACCCGAACAAACTGAACGTAACCCAACATAGTCTGACTCAACCTAACGTGCCGAAACCGCTGTTGCTGCCCTACCGAGTGCCAAGCAGGGCATACTACAGCAGAGTAGAGCCCAGAAGTTCACCGAATAGCAGTGTGTAACACAAAAGTCAAAGCGATCCAAACCAAACGAAGCATAATGTAACCTAGCCAAACGTAATCCAGCACAACCAGGTGTCTGTGCCTCTATTGCAGGCCTACCCAGAGAAAAGCGGAACATATTAGATCACAGTAGAGCGCAGAATTTCACCGAATAACAGTGTATAGCGAACGAGTCAAAGGTGTCCTATCCCAACCTGACAAAGCATAACTAAACCAAACGTAACATAACTCAACATGACGTTCTGAGACCACTATTGCTGGGCTTCCCAGTGCGAAGCAGGACATATTAGAGCACAGTACGGCGCCGGAATTCACTGAATAGCAGAGTATAGCACAAAAGTCAAAGCCATCCTGGCCAAACCTAACCAAACCTAACATAACATAACGCAACAGGGCTAAACCTGTCATGCCACGACCGCCGTTGCTGGCCTCCCCAGAGACGAGTAGGGTATTGGAGAGCAACGAGCAGCAACATAACGTGCAGAGACCAACATTGTTGGCCTTGACACAGGCAAGCTGAAAGTATTAGAGAACTGTGGGGCGCAGAAATCCACCTAATGGCAGAATACAGCACTAAAGACAAGGCTATCCCCTCGTAACCTAACAAATCGTAACATAAGCAAACGTAACATAACACAAACTAACGTGCCGCGACCGCTATTGCTGCCCTCCCCAGGATCAAACGGAACAGGTTAGTGGAGAGTAGAACGCAGAAGGTCATGGAATCGCAGTGCATATAGTAAAAGTCAGAGTTACCAAAACAAAACCCAAACCAACAGAACATAACCAGACATAGCCTGACACAACCTAACGTGCCAGGACCACACTTACTGCGCTCCCAGAGCCAAGCACGACATAACAGTGCACAGTAGAGCGCAGAAGAACCATTACTGGCCTCCCCAGAGTGGAGCAGAAGATGTTAATGGAGAGTAGAACGCAGAAGGTCATGGAATCGCAGTGCATATAGTAAAAGTCAGAGTTACCAAAACAAAACCCAAACCAACAGAACATAACCAGACATAGCCTGACACAACCTAACGTGCCAGGACCACACTTACTGCGCTCCCAGAGCCAAGCACGACATAACAGTGCACAGTAGAGCGCAGAAGTCCACCGAACAGCAGTATACAACACAAAAGTTAAAGCCATCCTCACAAAACTTAACCTAACCAAGCCTGACCGAACGTAACGTGACTCAACAAAGCGCGCCGAGATCACTATTCCTGGCCTTCAGAGAGATAAGCTGAAAATATTTGAGCAGGTCGTAGAAATCCACCTAATAGTAGGCTGCAGCGGCAAGGAAAATGCAATCCCCTCCTAACCTAACCAATCGCAATATGATCAAACATAACATAACTTAACATAACGTGCCGCGACCACCATTGCTGGCCTCCCCAGAGTGGAGCAGAAGATGTTAATGGAGAGTAGAACGCAGAAATCAATGGAATCGCACTGTATACCTTGGCAGTCAATGCTGTTCGAGCCTAACCCGAACAAACTGAACGTAACCCAACATAGTCTGACTCAACCTAACGTGCCGAAACCGCTGTTGCTGCCCTACCGAGTGCCAAGCAGGGCATACTACAGCAGAGTAGAGCCCAGAAGTTCACCGAATAGCAGTGTGTAACACAAAAGTCAAAGCGATCCAAACCAAACGAAGCATAATGTAACCTAGCCAAACGTAATCCAGCACAACCAGGTGTCTGTGCCTCTATTGCAGGCCTACCCAGAGAAAAGCGGAACATATTAGATCACAGTAGAGCGCAGAATTTCACCGAATAACAGTGTATAGCGAACGAGTCAAAGGTGTCCTATCCCAACCTGACAAAGCATAACTAAACCAAACGTAACATAACTCAACATGACGTTCTGAGACCACTATTGCTGGGCTTCCCAGTGCGAAGCAGGACATATTAGAGCACAGTACGGCGCCGGAATTCACTGAATAGCAGAGTATAGCACAAAAGTCAAAGCCATCCTGGCCAAACCTAACCAAACCTAACATAACATAACGCAACAGGGCTAAACCTGTCATGCCACGACCGCCGTTGCTGGCCTCCCCAGAGACGAGTAGGGTATTGGAGAGCAACGAGCAGCAGTGAATTCCGCCGAATAGAAGTGTACAGAGCAGACATCAAAGATGTCATATTCTATCGTGAACTGACGTGACATAATCAAACGTAACCTAACAGAGCATAACGCGCCGTGGACACTATTTATTTCCACCCAAGAGAAAAGTAAAGAATATTAGATGACAGAAGAGCGAAGGAATCCAACTAGTAGCAGTGTAAAGCACAAAAGTCAACGCTAACCCAGCAGTCTTAGCACCTAACGCAAACAAGCATAACCTATCCAAACGTAACATAACAAATCCTGACGCACCGCTACCAAAATTTCTGGACATAACAGAGCTAATCAGGGAATACTAAAAATTCACCGAATAGCTGCGCACAGGGCAAAGGACGTAGCTATCCCGTCCAGACCTATCCAAACGCACCCCAACCAAATTCAGCCTAACACAATCTAACTAGCCGAGGCCGCTATTGCTGGACTCCGCAGCACCAGGCAGAGAATATTAGAACACAGTAGAACACAGGAATCCACCGAAAAGTTAGTGTATAGTACACAAATCAAAGCTACCCTGTCCTAACCTATCCAAACGTAAAGTTAACGAACCCGGCTTAGCAAGACCTATCTTGCCACGACCACTATTGCTGGCATCCCCAGAGACGAGCAGGGTTTATTAAAGCACAGTAGAGCGCAGAAAGCCACCAAATAGCAACGTATTGCACAAAGGTCAAAGACATTCTAACTTAGCCAGACACAACCTAATATATCCAAACGTAGAATGGCTAACCCTAACTAGACGAGACATCTGTCGCTGGCCTCCCAAAGGCCAAGCAGAACAGATTAGAGCACTGTAAGGCGCAGAAGTCCATGGAAGAGTAGTGTATAGCACAAAAGTCAAAGCCATCCTGACCAAACATAGCCTAACCTGAGCTAACAATTCGTAACGTAACTCAACCAACCGTGCAATGACCTCCATTGCTGGCCTCCACAGAGACAAGCAGGTGAGAGCAGAGCAACGCACAATGCAAATATCTAATGAATAGCCGTGTATAATGCCAAGGTCAATGCCGTCCCGACCAACGTAACGTAACCCAACAAAACTTGCCACGCCCGCTGTTGCTGGCCACCAGATGGCCAAGCAAATGCTAGTGGAGCTACACAGTGCAGAGGTATCTACCGAACAACAGCGTATATCACAAAAGTCAAAGCTACACTAACCAAGCTTATCCAAACCCAGCCAAGCCAAGCGCAACTTAACTGAACCTAGCATGATGAGACCACCGTTGCTGGCCTCTCCAGTGCCGAGGAGAGTATAGTGGAGCAACGTAGAGCGCAGAAATCCACCGAATAGCGGTATATAGCACAATAGTCTAAGCTACCCTGCCCTAACCTAACCAAACGTAGCACAACCAAACGTTATCTATCTCATCCTAACGTGCAGAGACCCATATTGCTGGCCTCACCAGAAGCGAGCAGAACATACTAGAGCACAGTAGATCGCATAGTACCGCCGAAAAACAGTTTACACGACAAAAGTCGGAGCTATCCGTACCTAACGCATGCTAATACATCCTAACGAAACGTAGCCCAACACAACCTGACGTGCCAATACCACTATTACTGTCCGACGCCGAGGCGAGCAGAGTGCAGTAGAGCAATGTAGAGCGTAGAAATCCTCCAAATGTCGGTGTACAGCACAAAAGTCGCAGCTACACTCTCCGAACCTAACCAGAATCAACATTACCAACCGTAGCCTAACAAAGTCTGTCGTGCCACGACCACTATTTCTGGCCTCCCCAAGGTCGAGCAGAGTCTAGTAGAGCACAGTAGAGCGCAGAACGCCGCCAAACAGCAATGCATACCACAAAAGTCAAAGATAACCTAACCTAAGCGAGCCTAACCTATCCTAACCACGCGTAGAGTAACTGAACGTAACTTGCCGCGGCCACTATTGCTAGCTTTTGCAGAGCCAAGCAGAACATACTAGAGCGCAGTAGAGCGTAGAAATCCACAGAAAGACAGTGCAAACCACGAAAGTCGAATCCACCCAAACCTAACACATGCAAACATAGCGTAACCAAACGTAGCCTAGCTGAACCTAGCGGGCCGAGAGTACTATTACTGGCAGCCTCAGGGCCCAGCAGCCCAAATTAGAACACAGTAGAGCGCAGAACTCCACCGCCTAGCAGTGGGAACCACAAAAGTCAAAGCCATCCTAAACAAACATATCCTAGCATAACGAAACCAAACGTAACCTAATAAAACGTATCGTGCCACGATCGCTATTGCTGGCCTTCCCAGAGTCACGCAGTGTATAGTAGAGCAATTAAGAGCGCAGAACCCCACGGAATATCAGTTTATAGCACAAATGTCAGAGTTGTCGAAACCTATCCTTACCAAGCACGACATAGCCAACGTAACATAACAAAGCCCAACGTGCCTGGAGCACCATTGCTGCCCCCCCCCCCCCGACCCGTCACAAAGCAGAACGTATTAGTGGACAGTGGAGCGCAGAAAACAATATAATGGGAGTGAACAGCAGGAAGGTCAAAGATATCCAAACCTAATCCATGCTAACATAACCTAACCAAAGTCAACGCAACTATACCCAATGTGCCTCGGCCACAATTTCTGGCCTCTCCAGAGCAAAGCAGGGCATGTTAGACCCCAGCGGACGGCAGGAATTCACCGAATATCTGTGTACAGCGCGAAAGTCAAAGCTATCCTAACCAAACATAGCCTAACCTAAAATAAACAAACATAACAAGACACAACCCAACGTTCCGCGACCTCTGTTACTGGCAGCCCGACGTTCGAACAGAGTTTAGTAGAGAATTGTAGAGCGCAGAAATCCACCGAATATCAGTGTATAGCACAAAAGTCATAGCCGTTCTATTCCAACCTGACATAGCGTAGCGTAAACAAACGTAACCTAACACATCCTGATGTGCCGAGACCATCATTGCTACCTCGACAGAGCCAAGTACGACATATTAGAGCACAGTAGAGTGCAGAGATCCACCGAATACCAGTGTATATCACAAAAGTAACTGCTATACTGTCCTAACCAGGCCAAACGTAACATCACCAAACGTAGCATAACTCAGCCTATCGTCACGAGACAACTACTGCTGTCGTCAGCTGACCCAAGCAGAACAAGGTAGAAAGGAGTACAGCGCAGAAGTTAAAGAATTTTAGTGCATAGCACAATAGTCGAAGCTACCTTATCCAAACAAAGCCGCACGAAACGTAACCGAACGTAGCTCCACTGAACCTGGCGTGCCGAGACCACTATTAGTGGCCTGCCCAGAGCCGGACAGAGTTTAATAGACCAATGTGTAGCGAACAAATCCGCCGAATAGCAGCCTATAGCACAGAAGTCAAGTCTACCCTGTACTAACCTATCCAAACATAATATAAACGAACGAAATCTATCTTAACCCATCGTACCTAGACCACGGTTACTGGCCACCCAAGAGACAAGCTGAATATGCTGGAGCACTGTGGAGCGCAGGAAGCAACCTAATAGCAGTGTATAGCACTAAAGGCAGAGAAATACTAACCTAAATTGTCCTAAGCTAACCTAACCAAACGCCGGTTATATAAACCTGATGTGCAGAGTCGACTGTTGCTGTCCACCCCAATGACATGCAGAACCAAATAGAGGAGAGTAGAGCGCAGAAATCCAAAGAATCCCAGTGCATGGCACAATAGTCGAGGTTACCCTATCTCATCATAGCCATACGTAACATATCCAAAGGTAGTTAATCACAACCTGACGTGCCGAGACCGCTATTGCTAGCCTCCCCAGAGCCAAGCAGGATATACTATAGCACGGTAGAGCGCAGAAAACCACCGAATAGCAGTGTACATCTCAGAAGATAAAGCTTTCCTGTCCAAACATGTGCTAACCCAATCTAAGCGAAAGTACCCTGACCCAGCATAATATGCAGAGACAATTGTTACTGGCCTTCCCAGGGCTAAGATGAGAATATTAAAGCACTGTAGGTAGCAGAAATCCGCCTAATAGCAGAATATGGCACTAAAGTCAAAGCATTCCTCTCCTAACCTAGAGAGTCGTAACATAAACGAACGTATCCTAAACTACACTGACGCGCTGCGACCACTATTTCTGTCCACCCCAGAGCCAAGCATTTCATACTAGAGCGCAGTAGATCGCAGATATCCACCGAAGAGCAGTGCACATCACAGAAAAAAGCTATCCTGACCAAACACGTGCTAACCCAAACTAAGCGGACGTAACCTGACACTATATAATGTGTCGGGATCACTATTGCTGGAATTCCTAGAGCTAAGCTGAAAATATTAAAGCACTGTAGGGAGCAGAAATCCACCTAATAGCAGACTATGGCACTAAAGTCAAAGCTATCCTCTCCCAACCTAACCAACCGTAACATAACCAAACGTAACGCAACTCAACCTATCGTCCAGAGACCGCAATTTCTGCCCACCCCAGAGCCAAGTTGGACATGCAAGAGCGCAGTACAGCGCAGAAATCCACCGAAGAGCATTGTGTAGCACAAAGTTAAAGCTATCCTTACAAAGCTTAGCCTAAGACAAGCTAACAGAACATAACCTGACTCAACATAACGTGCCGAGACCACTATTACTGGCCTTCCCAGAGTAAAGCTGAATATACTGAAGCACTGTAGTAGACAGAAATCAACCTAGTAGCAGACCATAGCAATAAAGTGGAAGCCATCTTCTCTTAACTTAACAAACCTTAACAAGACCAAACGTAACATAACTCAAACTAACATGCCGAGATCGCTATTCCTGCAAGCACAGAGCCGTGAAGGACGTACCAGAGCACAGTAGAGCGCAGAAATCCACCGAATAGCAGTTTACAGCACTAAAGTTAAATCTTCCCTTACTAATCATGTCGTAACCCAACCATGCCGCACGTAACCTGACCCAACATCACGTGCCGGGGCCGCAATTGCTGACCTTCACAGAGCCAAGCAGAAAACATTAAAGCTCAGTAGGGAGCAGAAATCTACCTAATAGCAGGCTATAGCACTAAAGTCACAGCCATCCTCTCCTAACCAAACCAACCGTAGCATAACTAAACATAAGCCAACTAGTCCTAACGCGCCGCGACCACTATTGCTGGCATCTCCAGAGTCAAGCGGAACTCGTTAGCAGAGAGAAGATCTCCAAAATCCATATAATCGCACTGTCTATCAGAAAAGTCCCAAACCAACAGAACATAACAACACATAGCCTGACACAAACTGACGTGCTGAGACAGCTACTGTTGCCCCCTGCAGAGACAAGCAGGACATACTAGAGCACAGTAGAGCGCAGAAGTACACCGAACAGCAGTGTAGAGCACAAATGTTAAAGCTACCCTGACCAAGCTTCGCCTGGCCCAACCTAACCGAACGAAGCCTCACCCATCATAACGTGCTCAGACCACTATTGCTGTCCTTGCCAGAGCCAAGCCGAAAATGTTAGGGCATTGTAGGGCGCAGAAATCCATCTAACAGCAGACTATAGCACTAAGGCCATGGCTACCCTCTCCTAACCTAGGAAATCGTAATATAACCGAACGTACCCTAACTTACCCTGACGTGCCGCGACCGCTACATCTGCCCTTCCCAGATCCAAGCAGGAAAAACAAGAGAGCAGTGGAGCTCAGTAATCCACCGAAAGCAGCGTAAAGCGCAGAAGTTAGAGCTCTCCTTACCAAACATTGCCTAACCCAATCTAACCGTGCGTAACATGACCCTACATAACGCGACGAGACAACTATTGTTGGCCTTCCGAGAGCCAGGATGAAGTCGTTAAAGCACTGTAGGAAGCAGATATCCACCTAATAGCAGATTATTGCACTAAAGTCACAGCTATCCTCTCCCAACCTAATCAACCGTAACAGAATCAAACGTAACGAAACTCAAACTACCGTTCCGAGTCCGCTATTTTTGCCTTCCACAGATCGCTGTTGGACGTGCTAGCGCGGAGTAGAGCGCGGAAATTCACCTAACAGCAGTGTACAGCACAAAAATTGAAGCAAGGAGCGCGGAAATTCACCTAAAAGCAGTGTACAGCACAAAAATTGAAGCAATCCTGACGTAACTTAACCTGATCCAACCTCTACGAGCGTAACCTGAATCAACGTATCGTGACGCGACCGCTATTGCTGGACTCCCCGCGACCGAGCAGGATATAGTAGAGCACAGCAGAGCTGAGGGATCCACCGAATGTCAGTGTGTACCACGAAAGTCATATCTATCCTATCCCAACCCAAACAAAAGTAACGTAGCCAAATATTGCCAGACACAACATAACGGCCCCAGACCACTGTGACTGGGCACCCCAGAGTCGAGCAGAATTTGTAGAGCAACGTAGGTTATAGAAATCGAAGGAATAGCAATGCGAAACACAAAAGTCCAAGCTATCGTCTCCTAACATATTCAAACGTAGTATAACTAAGCGCAACCTAACTGAGCTGACGTGCAGAGGCCACTTTTGCTAGCCTCCCCAGAGCCAGGGAGAATATGCTACAGCACAGTAGTGCGCAGAAAGCCTCCATATAGCAGTGTATTGGACAAAATTCAAAGAAAACCTAACCTAACCTCTCCTAACCTAACCTAACTGAACGTAGCCTAACTAAATGTAACGTGCCGCGACCACTATTGCTGGCCCCCAGAGAGTCGAGTGGAGTTTAGTAGGGCAATGGAGATCGCAGAAATACACCGAATATCAGCGTGTAGCACAATAGCCACAGCCATCCTCTTCTACGCTATCCAAGCGTAACCTAACCATACGCCACGTACCACAGCGTAACGTGCCGAGACAGCTGCGGCTGCCCTCCGAATATCCAAGCAGAATATACTAGACATCCTATCCTATCATGACCTAACCTAACCTAACCGTACGTAGAGTAACTATACCTAACGAGACGAGAGGCGCATTGCTTGCGTACCCATAGCTAAGCAGTACATATTAGAGCACAGTAGGGCGCTGAAATTCACCGAACTACTGTTTATACCACGAAAGTCGGAGCTATTCAAACCTAACACAAACAAGCTTAACCTAACCAAACGTAGCCAAGCTCAAGCTAACGTACCGAGACCGCGACTACTGTCCTCTTCAGAGCCGAGCAGAGTATAGTTAGAGCAATGTAGAGCGCAGAAATCCGCCGAAGAGCAGTGTATAGCGCAAAAGTGTAAGGTATCCTCACCTAACCTAACCAAACGCAACATAACCAAAAGCGAGCTGACTCACACATACGCACCGAGGCCGATACTGCTGGCCTCCCCATAGCCAAGCAGAGTCTACAAGAGCAAAGTACAGCGCTGACATCCACCGAGTAGCTGTGTATAGCACAAAAGTCAAGGCTAGCCTATCCAAACATAGCTGAAAGTAACGTACCAAGCGTAGCATAACATATCCTAACGTGCTGAGACCACTATTGCTGGCCACCACAGAATCAAGCAAATTATAGTGGAGTACAGTACATCCAGAAATCCGCCGAATAGCAGTGTATAACGCGAATGTCAATGCTATCCTATCCTAACCTGCACAAACGTATCGTGGCCAAACGTATCATAAGTCTTCCTAACGTGCGGAGACCTCTATTTCTGGCCTGCCTAGAGTCGAACAGAGTATAGTAGAGCACAGTAAAGCGTAGAAATACACCAAACAGTAGTGTATACCACAAAGGTCAAAGATACAGCAACCTAACCAGACCTAACATAACCTAATCAATCATAGAATAACCAGACCCTATCGTGCCGAGAACTCTACTGCGGCCTCCACAGTGCCAATTAGGACATATTAGGGAGCAGTAGAGCGCAGAAGTTCAACGAAAAGTAGTGAACAGCACAAAAGTCAAAGCAATCCTAGCCAAGCCTAAACTAACCTAACCTAACCAATCGTTACCTACCACAACCTACCTTGAAGCGAACGCCATTGATGGCCTCTCCAGTGTGGAATGGAGCAAGCAGGTCATATTGGAGCACAGATGAGAGGAGGAATCCAACGAAAAACAGTATGTAGCACAAGAATCGAAGGTACACTGACTTAACCTAACATATCGTATCACTAGCAAACGTAATCAAACTCAGCCAAACGATCCACCACAGCTGCTGCTGGCCTCCCAAGAGGAAAGCAGACCATATTAGAGGAGAGTAGGTAGCAGAAACGAATATAATCGCGGTACGCAGCAGAATGGTCAAAGACATCCAAACCTATCCCAAGCTAACGTAACCTAATCTAACGTAGGAAAACTCAACTTAACGTGAAGCGGCTACTATTGCTGGCCTGCCCAGGGTCTAGCAGATTTCAGTAGAGCACAGTGGAGGGTAGGAGTCCACCTAGTATCTGTGTCTAGCATGAAAGTCGAAACCACCCTAACCTAACTTAGCCTAAACTAACGTAACCGAACGTAACATAACACAACCCAAAGTGCCACAACCACTATTGCTCGCTTACCGGGCGCCGAGCACCGTATAGTAGAGCAATGTAAATCGCTGCATTCCGCCGAATAACAGTGCATAGCACAAGAGTCAAAGATAACGTATCCTAACCTAACCAAGCGTAACCCAACTGAACGCAGCCTAGATGGAGCTAGCGCCGAGACCGCTATTGCTGGCCTGCCTTGCGCCAACCAGAACATATTAGAGCACAGTAAAGCGTAGAAGCCCAGATAGTAGCAGTGTATAACACAAAAGTCAAAGCTACCCTATCCTAGCCGTACCAAACATAACAAAACCAAATGTAACATAACTCAACCTAACGTTCCTCCCTGGAGGTTCCTCCCTTCCAATCTGGCCTCTCGAGATTCGAGCAGAGTATAGTGGAGCATTATAATGCGCAGAAATCCACAGAATTGCAGTTTATGGCACAAAATTCAAAGCCATTGTATCCAAACATAACCAAACCTAACCTTGCCGAGCGTAACATGACTCAACCTGACGTGCCGAGAAAGCTAGAACTCGCATCCCCAGAGACGAGCGGAGTATCGTAGGGCGATGTATACAGAAGAAATGCAGCGAGTTGCGGTGTATAGCACAAAAGCCAATGGTATCCTGACCTAACGTAGCTGACCGCGACATTACCAAGCGTATCATAACAAAACACATCGTGCCACGTCCACTATTAATGATATCTCCAGATTCCAGCAGAGTATAGTAGATCACACTAGAGCGTAGAATGTCCCATAATAGCAACGTAGAGCACAATGGTCGGAGATATCATAACGTATCCGGACCTAACCTAACCTAACCAAACATAGAATAACTAAACCTAACGAGCCGAGACCTATACTGCTGGACTCCCCAGAGCCAGGTAGAATATATTGGGGTACACCAGAGCGCAGGGGTCCACCGAATAGCAGTGTTCAGCACAAAAGACAAAGCTATTCTATCCTAACGTAACCAAACGTAACATAGCTCAACCCAAAGTGCCAGGATCACAGTTGCTGGCCTCCACAGGGTCAAGCAGAAATCAGTAGAGGGCAGTAGCGCGAAGAGATCCACCGAATAAAGTTGTATAGCACAGAAGTCGAAGCTATACTATTCTAACCAAACCATGCTTACCGTACCCTAGCGTAACATACCTCAAGCTAACGTGCCTCGACCACAATTGCTGGGTTCCCCAGAGTCGAGCGGAATGTAATAGTGGGGAGGAGCTCTCAGCAACCCATAGAATCGCAGAGTATATTACAAAAGTCAAGACTGCCCTATCGTAACCTAATGAAACGTAACACAACCGAACGCAACCGAACTCAACCTAACGTGCCGAGAACGCTATTTCTGGCCTCCGCAAAGACAAGCAGAACATACCAGGGAACAGTAGACTGCAGAAGTCCGCCACATTGCTGCGTACAGCGCAGAAGTCAAAGACATCCAAGACATACCTGGGCTAACCTTCATTAACCAAACGTGGCCAGCCCAACATGCCGTGCCGAGACCACTATTGCTGCACTCCCAGTGCCGGGCAGAATATAGTAGAGAACAGCCGAGCGCAGAAATCCATAGTATTGCAACGTATAGCAGAAGAGTCGAAAATATCAGGACCTTCCCCAAGCTAACGTAAACTAACCAAACGTAGCATAACTGAACGCAACGCGCCGCGACCACTATTGCTGGCATCCGCAGGGCCATACAGAATATAGTAGAGCACAGTAGAGCGCAGAGATCCGCCGAGCAGCATTATATAACACGAAAGTCAAAGCTGTCCTATCCTAACATAACCAATAATTAAAAAACCAAACATAACACAACGCTGCGCAACGTGCGCCCACCAAGATTGCTGGCCTCCCCAGAGCAAAGCAGAAAATATTAGAGGAGAGTAGGGCGCAGAAATCCATATAATCGCTGTGTACAGCAGAATAACAGTGTAAAGAGCAAATGTTGAAGCTACTCTTTCCTAGCCTAACCAACCGTAACATAGCCGAACGTAGCATAGCCCAAAGTAGCCTGCCTAGACCACTATTTCTGCCCTCCGCAGATCCAAGCAGGGCATATCAGAGAACAGTGGAGGGCAGAATTTCACGGAGCAGCAGCGCATAGGAGAAAAGGCAAAACTAACCTATCCGAACCTAAATAAACCTTACCAAACCGAACATAGCATAACTCAACGTGAAGTGCCGCGGCTACTATTCCTGGTATCCCCGAAGACAAGCAGAGTCCTATAGCGCAATATAGAGCGCAAAGGTTCACAGAATAGCAGTGTTTAGCTCAAAACACTATGCTGTCCAAGACTAACCCAACGTAACCGAACTAACTAAGTGTAATCTATCTCAAACTAACGTTCCGCGACAACCATGCCTGGCATCTCCAGAGCCATGCAGAGCACATCAGGCGAGAGTAGGGCGCAGATATCCATAGAATCCCAATTAACAGCGGAAAGGTCAAGGCTGTCCAAGCCTAACGCATGCTAACCTAAACCAAACAAGCGTAGTCTAGCACAACCTAACATGCCGCCGCCACGGTTTCTGGTCTACCCAGAGCCAAACAGAACATGCAAGAGCACAGTAGAGCGCGGGAAGGCTGTCCAAGCCTAACGCATGCTAACCTAAACGAAACAAGCGTAGGCAAACATAACCAGAGCAAACGTAACACAACGAAACGTATCCTATCCAAACCTGTCATGCCACGACCGCTATTCCTGGCCTCGCGAGAGCTAATCAGTGTAGAGCAGAGCAATGTAGAACGCTAAGATAGCCTGAATAGCAGCGTATAGCTCAAAACTCAAAGCCATCCTGACCAAGCCTGACCAAACCTAGCCGAAACAAAAGTAACATAACTCAACCTAACGTGCCGAGAGCGCTGCACCTGTCGCCCACTGATACAAGCCGAGTGTGATAGCGCAGAGAAGAGCGCAGAAGTCCATATGACAGCGGTGTGTAGCACAAAAGACAAAGAATCCTAACGTAACATAACGCATCCTGGCATAACCAAACGTAACCTAACACAGACTGACATGCCGAGACCAATGCTGCAGGCATCCCAATAGCCAAGCATAATTTTCTAGAGGACAGCGGAGCACAGAAAGCCACCAAATAGCAATCTATAGCACAAAAGTCAAAGGTACCCTGGCCAAATCTGACCTAACCTAACCTAACCGAACGTAGAATAACTGAACCTAACGTGCCGCGACCACTATTGCTGACTTCTCTAGAGACAAGCTCAATGTGATAAAGCACATTACAGCACAGAGGTCCATAGAATATCAGCGCTGAGCACATATGTCAAAGCTAACCTAACCTAATCTAACCTAACCTAACCTAACCAACCGTAACACCAGCATGCGTAACCAAGCTCAACCTAACGTGTCGTCACCACACAATGCTGGACTTCTCAGAGCCAGGCAGAACATATTACAGGAGAGTAGGGCGCAGATATCAATGAAATCGCAGTGTACATCAGAAGAGTCAAAGGTATCCAAACCTCACACAAACTAACGTAACGTAACCTGTCGTAAAGAAACTGAACGTGACGTACCGCGACCGCTATTGCTAGCATCCCCAGGGACTAGCAGATTAGAGTGGAGTACCGTGGAGGGCAGGAATGCACCGAATAACTGTGTATAGAGCGAAAGTCAGAGCCACCGTAACTAAACTGACCGAACGTAACCCAACCATACGAGACCTATCCCAGGCGAACGTGCCACGACTGCTGATCCCCGCCTGCACAGATTCAAGTAGACGCTTGCAGAGCAATGCCGGGCACAGATATCAGGCTAATGGCAGTCTGAAACGAAAAAGACGAAGCGACCCTATCCGAACAAATCCCAAACGAGCAAATCTAACCGTAGCCTATCCCAACCTAGCGTGCCGAGACCACACTTTCTGGCCTGCCGAGAGCCAAGCAGAATATACTAGGGCACAGTTGAGCGCAGTAATCCACCGCATTGCTGCCTGCGGCACAAAAGTCACAGCAATCCAAACATAACACAAGCTATCGCAACCTAACCAAACGTAGCCTATCACAAACTAACGTGACGAGAGCACAACTACTGGCCTTCCCAGTGTCGGGCCGAGAGCAGCAGAGCAATGTAGAGCGTAAAAATCCTCCGACTAGCGGTGCATAGTACGAATGTCAAAGGTACCATATCCTAACCTAACCAACCGTAACATAAGCATACGCAACGTAACAGAACCTGACGTGCCCCGAAAGCCATTGCAGGCCTCACGAGAGCTAAGCAGATTAAATCAGAGCAATGTAGGACGCTGGAATATTCCGAATAGCAGTGTATTGCAAAAAAGTACGGGATATCCTAACATAATCTGACCTAACTTGACACAATCAAACGTAACCAACCATAACCCAACGTACCTATTTCACAATTGCTGGACGTCCCATCACCAGGCAGGGCATATGAGAGGTGGGTAGAGTGCAGAGGTCCATAGAATGGCACTGTATAGCACGAACGTCAAATATATCCAAACCAAACCCGAATAAACCTCTCATAACCAAGTGAAACCTAATTCAACCCAGCGCGCCGCTGCCACTACTTCAAGCATTCCGGGATCGACGCAGATTAGATCGCAGTAGAGCGCCGAAATCCACCGAATAGCATTGTATAGCACAAAAGTCCAAACCATCCATTCCTAACCTAACCGAACGTAACCTAACCTAACGTAACCTATCTAACCTAACGTGCCGAGACCACAATTACTGGCATCCACAGCGCTAATCAGAGCATATTAGAGAAGAGTAGAGCGCAGAAATACACCGAATAGCACTGCATAGCAGAGAACTTAAAGCCATCCAAACCATACCATGTATGCCATAGCCTAACCAAACTAATCCTATCTCAACCTAGCGCACCGAGGCAACTATTGCCGGCATCCCCGTTGCCACGCAGGGCATATTAGCGGAGAAGAGAGCTCTGAGGTCCGTAGGATGGTAATGCATGACACGAAAGACGAACATATCCCAACCTTACCCAAACATACGAAACATAACCATACGTAACCTATCTGAACCTAACGCGCCGCGGCAACCATTTCTGTAATTTCCAGAGCAAAGCAGTTAACATTAGATTGCAGTAGGGCGCAGAACTCCACCGAATAGCCGTGTACAGCACAAGAGTCAAAGCTAACCAAGCCTAACAGAAACGAACGTAACGCAACCAAACGTAACATAACTCGACCTAACGGGGCGTGACCAATACTGCTGGCATCCCCATAGCCGAGCCGAATACGATAGAGCACAGTGGAGCGCAGAAATTCAACGTATAGGAGTGTATACCACAAAAGTCAAAGCTATCCGGACCTAACACAAACAGACATAACCCAATCAAACATAGCCTAACTATAGCTAACCTGCCGAAGCAATTTATAGCCCAGAAGTCAAAGATAACCTGACCTAACCAGGTCTAACCTATCCCAACCGAGCGTAGAATAACTGAACATAACGTGCCGCGACCACTATTGCTGGTATCCGTAGGGCCAAGCAGAACATACTAAAGCGCAGCAGAGCGTAGAAATCCAACGTATAGCGGTGTAAGGCACAAAAGTCAACGCCATACTAACCAAACTTAACCTAACCTAACCTAACCGCACGTAACATAACGCAGCCAAACGTGCCACGACCGCTGCTGGTGGCCTCCCCGGAGACAAGCAGATGCTAGTAGTGCAGTGCAAGACGCAGATATCGGCCATGCGGCAATGCAATGCACAAAGGCAAAGACATACCAAGCAAACTTAGCCAAACCACATCTAACCAAACACAACATAACTCAACCAAATGTGCCAGGACCACCATTTCTAGCCACACGACAGACATGCAACGGCTAGTAGAGCAATGCAGAGTGCAGCCATCGACCGAATGGCATTGTATAGCACTGAAGTCACTGCTACATTAATCAAACCTAACCTAACCTAGCCAGGCCAAACGAAACGTATCTCAAATAAACGCGGCAAGACCACTCTTGCTGGCCTCCCCAGAAATCTGCAGATCATATTAGAGCACAGTAGAGTGCAGAGATCCGCCGAATAGCAGCGAGCAACACAAAAGTCAATGACGTACTAACCAAACGTAACCTAACCCAACCCAACACAACGCAACATACCTCAACCTATCGAGCCACGACCACTATTGTTGGTCTGCACAGAGTCTAGCAGAGTACAGTAGTGCACTGGAGAGCGCAGAAAGCCACCGAATAGCAGTGTATTGCTCAAGAGTCAGAGATATCTCATCATAACCTGACCAAACGAAACATAGCCAAAGGAATACAACTGAACCTAACGTGCATACACCACTATTTCTGGCCTCTTCAGAGCAAAGCAGAACGTATTAGTGCACTGTAGCGCGCAGAATTCCACTGAATAGCTGTGTATAGCACAAATGTTAAAGCCATCTTTCCTACCCTAACGAATCGTTACAGAACCGAACGCAACATAGCTAAAAGTAACGTGCCGCGATCACTATTGCTGGCCTCCGCAGATTCTAGTAGGTTACAGCAGAGCACAGTAGATCGCAGAAAGCCACCAAGTAGCTATGTATAGCACAAGAGTCGAAGATATCGTAACCTACACAGACCCAACCTAACCTATCCAAACATAGAGTAACTGCACCCAAATAGCCGAGACCTCTATTCCTCGCATCCCGAGGGCAAAGCAGGGCATATTAGAGGAGTGTAGGGCGCAGAAATCCATAGAATCGCAGTGTACAACAGAAAAGTCCGAGATATCCGGACCTAACCCATACTAACGTAACCTAACCTAACATAGCCAAACTCAACGAAACTTACCGCGGCCAAAGTTGCTGGCCTCCCGAGGCGCTAGCAGAGCATAGCAGAGCAATATAGAGTGCAGAAATCCACCGAACAGCAGTGTAAATCACAGAAGTCATATCTATTCTATCCTAACATTTCCAAACGTAATACAAGCAAACGCAACCGAACTTAAGCCAACGTGCCGAGACAACTATACCCGGCCTCCCCAGAGCCAAGCAAAATATACTGGAGCGCAGTAGAGCGCAGAAAGCCTCCAAATAGCAGCGTGTAGCAAAAAACTCAAATAAATCCTAATCTAACCATACATAACCTAACCTAACCAAACTTAGAATAGCTAAGACCAACGTTCCGAGACCTCTATTGCTGGCCTACCCAGAGACAAGCAGAACACATTAGAGAAAAGTAGATCCCAGAAATCACCGAATAGCAGTATACAACACAAAAGGGAATGCCATCCTTGCCAAACGTATTCTAACCTATCCTAACCGAACGCAACCGATGTAAACCTGCCGTACCACGACCGCTATTGTTGGTCTCCCTAGTGTCGAGCACATTATAGTAGACCACAGTAGAGCGCTGAATTGCAACGAAAAACAGTTTACAACACGAAAGCCAATGCTACCCAAACCTAACCCAAACCATCATGACGTAACCAAACGTAGCCTCACTCAACCTAACGTGCCGAGATCACCATTGCCGGCAACCCCAGAGCCAAGCAGAGCATATTAGATCAGAATAGAACGCAGAAATCCTCCGAAGAGCAGTTCACAGCAAAGAAGTCGAAGCTAAACTCCCCTACCCTGACCAAATGAAACATAAACAAACGTAACGTATCCCAACCTGTGGTGCCACGACCACAAATGCTGGCCGCACGAGAGCCAGAAGAGAATAGCAGAGCAACGTAGGACGCAGTAATTGACCAAGTAGCAATGCATAGCACAATAGTCAGGGCAATCCCAACCAAACCTGACCAAACCTTGCCTACACAATCAGAACGTAGTTCAACCTAACTTGCCGAGGCCACTACACCTGGCGTACCCAGACACAGGCAGAGTGCGTTAGCGCACGGTAGAGCGCAGATGTCCATAGAATGCTAGTGTGTAGTACAAAAGTCAAAGCTACCAAAATCTAACGCAACGCAACCTATCCAAGCCGAACGTACTATTGCTTAACCTAACGTGACGCCACCACTATGTCTGGACACCCGAGAGACGAGCAGAGTATAGTAGAGCAATGTAGAGCGCAGAAGTCCACCGGAGAGCAGTGTGTAACACAAAAGCCTAAGCTGTCCTGTCCTAACCGAACCGAGCGTAACACAACCAGTAGCAACGTAGCTCAAACTAGCTTGCCGAGAAATCTATTGCCGTCCACGCCAGAGCAATGCAGAGCATACTAGAACACAGTCGAGCGCAGAAATGCACCGATTGCTGTGTACACCACGTAAGTCAGAGCTATCAAAACCTAGGCCAGACTAACATAGCCTAACTCAACGTAGCCCTACTCAATCGAAGGAGCCGAGACCTCTTCTACAGTCCTCCACATAGACGATAAGAGTACAGTGGTGCAATGTGGGGCGCGGAAATCAACAGGACACCAGTGTATAGAACAAAAGTCAATGCGATTGTAACCTAACATATCTAAACGTAACATTATCAAGCGTAACGTAATTCAACATATCGGGCCACAACCACGATTGCTGACATCCCCAGAGTCGAACAGGTTATGGTAGAGCACAGAAGAGCTCAGAAATCCACCGAAGAGCAGCGTATAACACGAAAGCCAAAGCTATCCAGACATAACCCGAACTAATATGACCCAACCCCACGTAGGATAGCTGAAACCATCGTGCCGAGATCAATATGCCTGGCCTCCCCAGTGCCAAGCAGTGCCTATTTGAGAACAGTAGATGGCAGAGGTAAACCGTATAGCAGTGTATAGCACCAAAGTCAAAGCTTTCATAACATAACATAACCACACCTAACATAACCAAACGTAGCATAACTCAACATAACGTGTCCAGACTACCGTTGCAGTCCTATCCAGGGCAAAGCAGCGCTTATTAGAGCTATGTGTATTGCAGAAAGGCACCGAATTCCAGTGCATAGCACAAAAGTAGAAGCTACTATAACCAAACTTGCCATAACCTAACCCAGCCGAATGTAGTATATCTCAACATAAAGTGCCGAGACCACGATTGCTGGCATCGACAGAGCCAAGCAGAACATGTTAGTGGAGAATAGAACGCAGGAATCCATGGAATCGCACTGTATACCTTGAAAGTTAAAGCTGTCCGAGCCTAACCCAAAACTGCTGAGCACAACCAAACAAAGCCTGACTCAACTTAACGCACCGACACCGTGATTGGTGCCCCCATCAGAGCCAAGCAGGACATACTAGAGCACAGCAGAGCGCAGGAATCCACAAAATAGCAGTGTACAGCACAAAAGTTGCAGCTACCTTGCAAAATGTATCTAAACCCAAACCAACCGAACGTCGCCTGGCTCACCTTAACTGGCTGAGTCCGCCCTTGCTGGCCCTTCCAGAGCCAAGCTGAAAATATTTGAGCACAGCAGGCCACAGTAGTCCACCTGAAAGAAGACCGCAGCGCTAAAGACCTATGTATCCTCCCCTAACCTAGAGAATCGTAACCCACTCAAATGTATCCCAGCTTACAATAACGTTCCATGACCACTATTACTGTCCCGTACAGAGCCAAGCAGGACATGCTAGGGTACACAAGAGCGCAGAAATCCACCGAAAAACGGTGTATATCACAAAAGTTGAAGCTATTCGTACAAAACTTCGCCTGACCCAACCTAGCCGAATGTAAACTGACAAAATTTAACGTGCAGAGGCCGCTAATCCTGCCCTCCCCAGAGCCAAGCAGGACATACAAAAGCACAGTAGAGCGCAGAATTACATCGAATAGCAGTGTACAGCACAAATGTTAAAGCTACCCTAACCAATCGTGCCCTCACGCAATCTTGCCGGACGTAACCTGACTCAGCATAGCGTGCCGACACCACCACTGCTGTCCTCCCCAGAGCCAAGATACGAATATCATCGCACCCTAGGGGGCAGACATTCGCTTACCAGCAGGCTATTGCCCTAAAGTCGGAGCTATCCTCTCCTAACACAACCAATCGTAACATAACCAAACGTAACCTACCTCAACCTAAGGTGCCGCTACCACTATTGCTGGCCTCCACAGAGCCAAGCAGAACGCATTAGTGGCAAGTAAAACGCAGAGATCCATAGAATTGCAGTGTATACCGGTTAAGTCATTGTTATCCAAACCTAAAACAAACGGACAGAACATAACCAAACATAACATAACTCAACTTGACGTGCCGAAAATGCTATTGCTGCCATCCCCAGAGCCGAGCAGGACATACTACAGCACTGCAGAGAGCGGAAATCCACTCAATGGCAGACTATAGCACTAAATTCGCAGCTATCCTCATCTAATAAAACCAATCGTATCACAACCGAACGTAACATAACTCAGCCTAACGTGCCGTGACAACGATTGGTGTCCTCCCAAGAGTCAAGCAAAACACGCCAGTGGAGAGTAGGACGAAGAAAACAACATAATCGCAGTGTATATCGGAAAAGTCAAAGCTACCCGAGCCTAACCTAAACCAACAGAACATAACGAAACATAGTCTGTCTCTGCCTTACGTGCCGAGACCTCTATTACTGGCCTCCACAGAGCCCATCAGGACATACCAGGGCACAGTAGAGAGCAGAAGCAAACCGAATAGCAGTGTACATCACAAAAGTTGAAGCTGTCCTGATCTAACTTTGCCTAAACAAACCTAACCGGAAGTAACCTTACTCAACATAACGTGCCGAGACCACTATTGCAGGCCTTCCGAAAGCCAAGCTGAAAATATTAAAGCACAGTAGGAAGCAGAAATCCACCTGATAGCAGACTATAGCACCAAAGTCAGAGCCATCCTCTCGTAACGTAACCAACCGTGACATAACCAAACGTAACACAGCTCAACCTAACTTGCCGCGACCACTATTGCCGGCCCCCCAGAGCCAATCAGAATACATTAGTGGGCAGGAGGATGTAGATATCCATAAAATCGCAGTGCATACCGGTTAAGTCAGAGTTATCCGAAACTAAAACAAGCGAACAGAACATAACCAAACATAACATAACTCAACTTAACGTGCCGAAAATGCCATTGCAGCCGTCCCCAAATCCCCTCCTAACCTAACCAAACATAATATAACCAAACGTAGCCTCTCTCTTCCTAACGTGCCGCGATCGCTATTGCTAGCAACTCCAGTGGCAAGCACACCACATTAGTAGAGAGTAGAACGCAGAAACCCATATGAACGCATTGTATGGCAGAAAAGTCAATGCCACTCAGACAACAAGACAAACCAACGTAAAATAACGGAACATAATATAAATGAACTTAACGTGCAGATGCCGCTAATCCTGCCCTCCCCAGAGCCAAGCGGGACATACTAATGCACAGTAGAGCGCAGAATTACGTCGAATAGCAGTGTACTGCACAAATGTTAAATCTACACTGACCAAACATGTCCTAACCCAACCTAGCCGGACGTAGCCTGACTCAGCATAACGTGCCAACACCACCATTGCTGTCCTCCCCAGAATCAGGCTATGAATATCAATGCACCGTAGGGGGGAGACATCCGCCTAATAGCAGGCTATTGCCCTAAAGTCGAAGCTATGCTCTCCTAACCAATCTAACCGTATCATAAGCATACGTAACGTAACAGAACCTGATGTGCGACAAAAGACATTGTGGCCCCACGAGTGCTAAGCACATTATCGCCGAGCAGTGTAGGACGCTGGAATCGTCCGAATAGCAGTGTACAGCCCAAAAGTCAAAGCTACCCTGGCCTAACCTAACCAAACATAACAAAAGCTGACGTATCATTACTGACCCTAACGGGCCTAGACCACTATTGCTGACCTCCCCAGAGCAAAGCAAGACAATCTAGAGCTCACTAGAGCGCAGAGATCAACGGAATAGCAGCGTATACCGCGAAAGTCAAAGCAATTCTAGCCTTACCCAGACTAACTTAAACTAACGAAGCGTAACCTAGCTCAACCTAAGGTGCCATGGCCAATGTTGCTGGACTCCCCAGAACCATGCAGAATATGCTAGAACGCAGTAGTGCGCAGAAATCCCACCAATTTCTGTTTATAACACAAAAGTCAAAGCTACAATAACCGAACCTTACCTAACCTAACACAACCGAACGTAAAATAACTGAAGCTAGATAGTTGATAACTCTACTGCAGGCCTCCCAGAGCCAAGCGGAACACATTAGAGAACAGTAGAGCACGGAAATCGCCGACTAGCCGCGTATAACGCAAAAGTCAATGCCATCGTATCCAAACGTAACCTACCGTAACCTAACCAAACGTAACCTAACTGAATCTATCGTGCTACGACCGCTACTGCTTGTCTCCCCAGAGTCGTGCAGAGTATAGTAGAGTAATGTAGGGTGCAGAAATCCACCGAATAGCAGTGTAAAGCACAAGAAGCAAAGAAGGCCTGACCAAACCCTCCAAACCTACCCTAACGGAACGTAACATAACTCAACATAACGCGCCGCGGTCGCTATCGCTGGCCTCCAAAGAGCCAAGCAGAATATGCTAAACCACAGCAGGGAGCAGAAATTCACCGCACTGCATTGTACAGCACAAAGGGCAAACACATCCTGTCCCAACTTGACCCAACATAACTTATCCAAACGTATTGTATCACAACATAACGTGACGAGACCAATATTGCTGGCCTATCCAGCGCCAAGCAGAGCATATTGGAGCACACTGGAGCGCAGAAGTCATCCGAATAGCAGTGTGTAGCACAAAAGCCAAAGCTATCCTATCCTAATATATCCGACCTTAACATAATCAAACGCAACATATCTCAACCTAACGCAATCCGCCCACTGCTGCTGGCCTCCACAGAGTCGAGCAGAACTTACTAGAGTTCAGTAGGACGCAGAAGTAAACAGGAACGCCGTGTATAGCACAAAAGTCTTAAAAATCCCGACCTAATCCAAGCTAACATAACCTAATCAAATGTACAGTACCTACACATATCGTGCAGCGGCCACTATTGCTGGCATCTCCGGAGACAAGCAGAATGTAGTAGATCGCTCTGGCGCGCAGAAGTCCACCAGAAGATAGTGCATAACGCGGAAGTCATAGCTACCTTTACCGAACTTAACCCAACCTAAGCTAACCAATCGTAGCCTAATTCAATCTAACGTGCGGATACCACTATTGCTAGCCTAGTCAGAACCAAGCGGAATGTATTGGTATGCAGTGGAGCGCCGATATCAGCGCATAGCAGTTTATAGCAGAGATGACAATGCTATCCTATCCTAACCCCACCAAACGTAGCCTAACCAAACGTGGCATATCTGAACCTAACGTGCCGAGGCCACTATTGCTGACCGCCCCGGAGATAACCAGAACATATCAGGGCACTGTAGAGCGCAGAAATCCATCTTACAGCAGCATAAGGGACAAAAGTCTAAGGCAATCTATCCTAACCAAGTCAAACGTAACTTAAGCAAACGTACCTAAACTCAACCTAATATACCGCGACCACCACTGTTCGCAGCCCAGAGCAGAGCAGAATATACTAGAGCACAGCAGAATGTAGTAATCCACCGCATTGCAGTGAATAGCACAAAAACCGCAGATATCTCAACATAATCTGACCCAATCTATCCTAACCAAATGCTGCATAACCCAACATTGCGTGCCGCCACCACCGCTCCTGGCCTCCCCAGAGCAAAGAAGAATGTAGCAGAGCACAGTGGATCACAAAAATCTACCTGATAACAGCGTATAGCTCGAAAGTCAAAGGTATCCTAACCCAACTTAGCCAAGTCTACACTAACCAAACGTACCCTAACTCAACCTGACGTGCCGCGACCACTATTGTTCGCCTCCCCAGATTCCACCTGAGTAGAGTAGAGCAATGTAGAGTGCAGGAATCCACCGAATATCAGTTTATAGCACAAATGTCAAGGAAATCCTAACCGAGCCTTCCAAATCTAACCTAACGAAACATAACCTTACACAGCCTAACGTGCCGATACCACTATCAATGGAAACGCCATTGCCAAGCAGAGCATATTAGAGCACGTTGGAGTGCAGGAATCCACCGAATAGCAGTATGTCGGATGAAAGTCAAAGTAGCATATCTTATCCTAGAAAAACGTGACAAACCCAAACGTACCCTAGCTCAACCTAACGTGACGAGACCACTATTGGTGGCCTTCACAGAGACAAGCAGAATGTACTAGAGCACAATAGTACGCAGAGATCCACGGCATTGCAGTCTATATCGAAAATGTCAAATACACCCAAACCATACCTGATTTAACCTAACCTAACCTAACCAATCGCAGCTCAACTTAACATAACGTACCGAGACCACTATTGTTGGCCTCCCTGGACCAAGCAGAACATTCTATAGCACACCAGAGCGCAGATATCTCTGAACAGTGTTGTACAGCACAAAAGTCAGGGCTACCCTATCCTAATACATACAACCTCAACATAACCACACGTAACATAAATAAATCTAACGTATGGCGACCATAATTACTAGTCTCCCAAGAGTCGAGCCGAACATATTGTCAGACAGAAGAGCGCAGAAATCTATAGAATCGCAGTGTACTGCACAAAAGTCATTGCTATCCGAACCGAACCCAAGTTAACGTAACCAAACCAAACGTAGCGTAACTCAGCATACCGTGTCGTAACAACGGCATCCGGCCTCCACTGCGCCAAGGAGAGTAAAGTAGAGCACAGAAGGCCACAGGAATCCACCGTATAACTGTGTATGGAACGAAACCCAAGGATTCCCTTTCCAAACTTAACCTGACCTAGCCCATCGAAACGTAACCTAACCCATCCTAACGTGCCGCGGCCACTATTACTCGCCTCCCCAGTTTCGAGCAGAGTATTGCAGAGCAATGTAGACGGCGGAGAAACTTCGAATAGCAGCGCATAGAACAAAAGTCGAAGAAACACTAACTAATCCTTCCTAACCTAACCGAACGAAGCGTAGCCTAACCCAAGCTATCAAGCCCAGACAACTACTAAAGGCCGCCACAGAGACAAGTAGAACATGCTAGAGCGCAACGGAACGCGGAAATCCACCGCATTGCTGTGTATAGCACAGAAGTCAATGACGACATGACCAAACCTGGCCCTACATAACCCTCTCAAACGTAGTGTAAAATAGCATGACGTGACGAAATCAATATTGCAGTAGTTTTACACAACATAACTTGACGGGACAAATATTGGTGGCCTCCCAGAGTCAAGCAGAGCATATTTGAGCACATCGAAATCAATATTGCAGTAGTTTTACGCAACATAACTTGACGGGACAAATATTGGTGGCCTCCCAGAGTCAAGCAGAGCATATTTGAGCACATTAGAGCGCAGGTATCCACCGAATACCAGCGAATATCGCGAAAGTCATAGTAGCATATCCTAACCTAGTCAAACGTAACATATCCAAACGTAACATAACTCAACCCAACATGATGAAACCACTAGTGCAGGCCCCTGCAGAGACAAGCATAATGTACTAGAGCACAGTAGAGCGCAGAAATGTACCGCATTGCAGTGAATAGCACAAGAGCCGTAAATATCCTAGCATAACCTGACCCAACCTGACCTATCCTGTGGCTGCATATCCCATCGTAGTGCACAGCGACCGCTGCTCCTGGCCTCCCAATATTCAAGCAGAATGAACTAGAACACAGTAGGTCAGAGGAATACACCGAGTAATAGTGTATAGCACAAAGTCAAGGCTATCCTTGCAATACAAAACCTAACCTAACCTAGCCAAACGTAGCCTACCTAGACCTAACGTGCCGGGACCGCTATTGCTCGCTTCCCCAGAGTCCAGCAGAGTAGTACAGTGCAATGTAGAGCGCAGAAATCCACCGCATAGCAGCGTATATTACGGAGGTCGAGGATATCCTAACCTAACATGGCCCAACTCACCATAACCAAACGTAGCATAGACGAACATAAAGACGTGACCACTGTTGCTGGCATCGCCAGGGCCAAGGAGAATATAGTAGAGCAATGTAGAGGGCAGAAATCCACCGAATAGCAGCGTGTAGCACAATAGTCAAAAAATCCTGACCAAGCCTTCGCAACCTACCCTAACGGAACGTAACATAACGCAACCTAACATACCGAGACCACTATTGCTGGCATCCCCATATCCAAGCAGAACATACTAGAAGACAGCAGAGCGCAGTAAGCCGCGGCATTGCATTGTATAACACAGAAGTCAAACATACCGTGGCCTAACCTGGCCGTACCTTACCAATCCAAACGTATAGTAACACAACATAACGTGACAAGACCATTATTGATGACCGTCCCAGACACAGGCAGAGCACGTTAGAGTTCATTAAAGCGCAGAAATCATCCGAACAGCAGTGAATATTACAGAAGTCAGAATAACATGTCCTAACCTAGATAAACGTAACATATTGAAAGCAAACAAACACAATCTAACATGTCGAGAAATTTATTGCTGACAACCATAGAGACAAGCAGAGTATACTAGCGCACAGTAGTGCGCAGAGATCCACCGGATTGCAGTGAATAGCACAAAAGTCGCAGATATCCCAACATAACCTGACATAACCTAATAAAACCAGACGTAGAGTAACTCAACAGAGCGTGCCGCGGCCACTGCTGCCGGACAACCAGGAGCCAAGCAGAACACAGTAGAGCACTGAACATCTGAGGAAACCACCGGATAGTAGTGTACGGCACGGAGGTCGAAGCCACTCTAACCAAACTGATCCTAACATAATCTAAACAAACGTAGCCTAACTCAACATAACGTACCGCGACCAAAATTTCTGGTCTCTCCAGGGCTAAGCAGAATAAAATAGAGCATGTCAGAGCGTAGAAAGGACCCGAATAGCAGTGTATAGCACCAAAGCCAAACATGAAATGACCGGGTTTGACATAACATAACCAAATCAGGCGCAATATAAATCAACCTAACGTGCAGAGACCTCTAATTCTGGTCTCATCAGGGCCAAGCAGAAGATATTGCAACACAGTGGAGCGCAGATACCCGCGGATGGCAGTGTACAGCACAAAAGTCTAAACTATCCTCTCATAACCTCACTACGCGTAACACAACCGAACGTAACCCAACTCAACCTAACATGCCGTGACCACTATTAATGGCCGTGCCAGAGCCAGGCACAGCGTATTATAGCACATCAGATCTCAGACGCCCGCCAAATAGCGGTGAACAGCACAGAAGACAATGTATCCTATCCCGACATGGCCGAACGTAGCATAACCATACGTAACCTAACTCAATCTAACGTGACGAGGCCGCTATTGCTGGCCTCCACAAAGACAAGCATAATGTACTGGAGCACAGTAGTGCGCAGAAACCCCCCGCGTTGCAGTGAATAGCACATAAGGCAGGCATAGCCTTGCCAAAGCTGGCCTTACCTATCCTATCCAAACGTAGTGTGACAAGCATGACGTAACGAGACCAATATTTCAGCCCCACAGATACAAGCAGAGCATACTAGATCACATTCGAGCGCAGAAATCCGCCGAATAGCAGTGTACAGAAGAAAAGTTAAAGTAGCGTATCCTAACCTATCCAAACGTAACCCAATCCAACCAAACATAAGAAGACAACTATTGCTGCCCTCCACAGAGACAAGTAGTATGTACTGGAGTACAGTTGTTCGCAGAAATCATCCGTATTTCAGTGAAAAGCACAAAAGTCGAAGATACCATGACATAACCTGACCTAACCTATACAATCCAATCGCAGCTTAACTCATCAGAGCGTGCCGTGACCACTGCTGCCGGACTGCACAGAGCCAAGCAGAATTCAGTAGAGCACTGTACATTACAGGAATCCGACGGGTAATTGCGTACAGCAGTAAAGACGGGGACACACTATACAAACAGAGCCTAAAATAAAACAATCATACGTAGCCTAACTGAACATAACGTGCCGCGACTATTGCTGGCCTCCACAAGGCCAGCCAGGATACAGTAGAGCAGAGTCGAGTGCAGAAATCCTCCGGAAAGCAGTGTATAGAGCGAAAGTCAAACATAATCTGGCCGAGCTTGACATAACCTAACCTACACTAGCTTATCGTGACGCTGCGTAATATGCCGAGATCACTATCGCTGGAGTCCCCAGAGCCAAGCAGAGAATATTCGATCAGAGTATAACTCAGAAGTCTGCAGGTAGCAGTGCATAGCACAAAAGTCAAAGCTATAATATCCTAATATATCCAACCTGACGTAGCCAGACGTAACATAGCGCAACCCAACGTACCCCGACCACTATTGCAGGACTTCACAGAGACGAGCAGAAATTGCTAGAGGACAGTAAGGCGCAGAAGTACACAGAAACGCAGTGCAACGCACAAAAGTCTAATCCGTTCAGACCTAACCCAATCTAACGTAACCTAACCAAACGAAGTCTACCTCAACACAACTTGCCGTGGCCTCTACTGCTGGCCTCCACAGGCTCAAGAAGTTAGTATTAGGACACAGCAAAGCGCAGATATCCGCAGTTGGGGTGCATAGCACAAAGGTAGGGCACATCGAGCAGAGCATGGCCACACCTAACCTAACCAAACGTAGTGTATACCAGCATAACGTGACGAGACCAATATTGCTATCAGCCCAGAGCCACGACGAGCATATTAGAGCTCATTAGATAGCAGAAATCCACCGAATAGCAGTTAATAGCTGAAAAGTCAGAGTAGCCAATCCTAACCTAGCCAAACGTGACATACCCAAGCGTAGCCCAACAAAACCTAACGTAGCGAGACCACTACTGCTGGTCTCGAAGGAGACGAGCAGAATGTACTAGAGCACATTGGGGCGCAGAAATCCACAGCATTTCAGCGAATGGTACAAAGGCTGTATGTAGGCTAACTTAATATGTCATAATCTAACCTAACCAAACACAGCATGACCAAACGTGACGTGCGAGAACCACTGATCCTGGCCTCCGCAGAGAAAAGCAGAATGCAGTAGATCGCTATAGTTAGCAGAAATCCGCAGAAAAGGAGTGTAAGGCACAAAAGTCAAAGCAGCCCACCCCAACCTAGACAAACGTGACAAACTCGTACCTTGCTCAGCGCAAACTAGCGTGGAGGGACCACGATTGCTGTCCTCGACAGAATGTACTAGAATGTACTAGAATGTACCAGAATGTACTAGAAAGCAGAATGTACTAGAGCACAGCAGTGCGCAGGAATCCACAGTATTGCAGTGAATAGCACTAAAGTCGAATACATCCTGAGCCAACCTGACCTAGCCTAACACAACCTTGCGTTGCATAGCTCAAGGCAACGTGCCCTGACCACAGCACCTGGCCCTGCCAGAGCTAATCAGAATGCAGTAGAGCACAGTTGTTCACAGAAATCCACGGAATAACAGATCACAGCACAAAAGTCGAAGCCTTCCTAACCTAACTTAACCTAACCTTACTTAGCCGAACGTGGCCTAACCCTACCTAACGTGCCGCGGCCGGTATTGCTCGCCTTCCCTGTGTCGTCCAGAATATAGTTCAGCAATGTAGAGCGCAGAAGTCCACAAAAGACAAAGCACAAGGGACAAGGTAGCTTCTCCTAACCTAGCCAAACGTAATGTATACAATCGTGACCTAACTCAACCTGTCATGACGAGACCACTACTGCTGATATCCACAAAGACGGGCAGAATTTATCAGAGCACAGTATAGCGCAGAAATCCACCGCAATGCAGTGAAAAGCACAAAAGCCGCAGATACTGTAGCCAAACCTGGCATGACTCAACCTAACAAAACGTAGCATAGCTCAAAATTACATGCCGCGACACTGCTCCTAGCATCCCCAGAGCCAAGCAGAACGAAGTAGTGCACAGTAAATATCGGATATCCACTGAATAACAGTGTATAGCACGAAAGTCAGAGCTATCCTTACCAAATATAGTTTAACCTGACTTAACAAATCGTAACATAAATGAAGCTAACGTGCCACGGTCACTATTGCTCGCCTCTCCAGAGCCGAGCGGTGCATAGTAGAGCAATGTAAAGCGCAGGAATCCGCCGAATAGCAGTGTTAAACGCAAAAGTCGAGGAAAAACTAAGCAACCCTTCCTAACCTACCCTAACGAAACATAACATAACTAAACCTAACGTGCCGAGACAACAATTACTGGCCTCCCCAGAGTCGAGCAGAGTATAGTAGGGCAACATAGATGGCAGAAATCCACTGAATAGCGGTGTATAGCTCAAAAGTCATAGCTAACCTTTCGTAATCTATACGAACGTAATATGGTCAAACATTACCTAACTTTACCGAACGTGTGTCGACCAGTGTAGCTGACTTCCACAGAGTCAAGCAGAGCATATTAGAGGAGAGAACGGCGCAGAAATCCACAGAATCGTAGTGTGTAACGGAAAAGTCGCAGCTACCCATACCCTAACCTAATCAAACCTAACCTAACCCAATCCAACGTAATCTAACCATATCAAACGTAGAATACAAGTGTGCGAAATGCCGTTACTAATATTGCTGTCTTTCCAGAGCCAAGCTGACCACACTAGGGTGCCGTAGAGAGCAGGAATCCGCCGAAATTCTGTATATAGCGCGAAAGTCCAAGCCACCATCGCCTAGCCTGACCAATCGTAACATACCCATACGTAAGCAAACTAAACCTGACGTGCAGCAACCTCTATTGCTGGCCCCCTCAGAGCCAAGCAGAGCACATTAGAGCACAGTAGAGCGCAGTAATTTACCGAAAAGCAGTATATGGCACAAAAGTCAAAGTTACCCTATCCTAACATAACCAAACGTAACATAGCCAAACGCATCCAAATCCAAATTAACGTGCCTATACTACTACCGCTGGCCTCGCCAGTGCCAAGCAGAGCATACCAGGGCAGAGTGGAACGCAGGTATCCACCGAATAGCAGTTAATACCACGAATGTCAAAGCCATCCTCCCATAACCTAACCTAAACTGAACTGAACGAACGTAACGTAACTCGACATTTCGTGCCGCGACCACTGCTTCTGGCCTTCCCAGGGTCGAGCGGAGTATAGTAGATCAATGTAGAGAGCTGAAATCCACCCAATAGCACTGTATAGCACAAAAGTCAAAGCCATCCTGACCAAACATATTCAAACCGAACCAAACCATGCGTCAGCTAACTAAACAGAACGTGCCGCGGCCACTACTTCTGAACTCCCCGGAGGATAGAGTATGCCACTACATCAACATAGTGAGCAGAAATTGACCGAATAACATTGTATAGCACAAAGGTCAAGTCCACCCTAACCAAACTTAACCTAACCCAACCTAACCAAGCGTAACCTAGCTAAACGTAAGGTGACGGACCACCTATGCTGGCCTCCCCATAACCATGCAGTACATATTAGAGTACAGTAGAGCGCAGAAATACACTGTACACCAGCGTACAGCACAAAAGTCAAATATATTCTGTCCCAACAATGCCATTCGTAACATGACCAAAAGCAACAGAACTCTCCCTAACGTGTCGAGGACACTACTGCTGTCCCCTATAGCCAAGCCGAGAATATTAGATCTCTGTAGGTCGCTGAAATTAAACGAGTAGCATTGTATAGCCGAAAATCAAAGACACCCTATCCTAACCAAACCTAACCGAACCAAACCTAAAATAGAATAATTGAAGCTAGCGAACCGCGACCTCTATCGCTGACTTCACCAGAGACAAGCAGAGTATGATAGAGCGCAGTAGAGCACAGAAGTCCATAGAATATCGGTGTTGAGCACATAAGAGAAGGTTATCATAGCACAACCCATCCATGCCTAACATAACCACACGCATCCCATCTCGACCTAACGAGCCGGGAAATCTATTGCTCGCCTCCGCGTCCCTAAGCAGTGCACGTTATAGGAGAATAGAGCTCTGAGGTTCATAGGATGGTAGTTCATAGCACGAATGTCAAAGATATCCTAACCTAACCCAAACAAACCTAACCCAACCAAACGTAACGTAACACAACCTAACGCGCCGCGGCCACTACTTCTGGAACTCGGAGAGCAAGGCAGGGAAATTTTGATCGGAGTAGAGCGCAGAAATCCACCGAATAGCAGTGAAAAGAACAGAAGACAAAGCTACCCTGCCCTAACCAAACCAAACGTGACAACCAAACGCAGCGTAACTCAGCCAAACGTGGCGATTCCAATACTGCTAGCATCCCCACAGCCAAGCAGAGCGTACTAGAGTACAGCAGAGCGCAGAAATCCACCGAATGGCAGTGTATAGCATAGAAGTCAAATCCATCCTGACCAAACTTAGCCAGACCTAACGTAACAAAACGGAGCATAACACAATCAAACATGCCGCGACCGCTATTGCTGCCCCCCCCCCCCAGAGACTAGCATATGCTAGCGGAGGAATGCAGTGCACAGGTATCGGCCGAACAGTAGTGTATAGCAGAAGAGTCAAAGCTGTACTAGCGTAACATAACCAAACATAACGCAACAAAGCGTAATATAACACAAACTTCCGTTCCGACACCACCTTTCCTGGCCTCCCCAGAGCCAAGCAGAACGTACTTGAGCTCAGCAGAGCGCAGAAATTCAACGTATAGCAGCGTATAGCACAAAAGTCAAAGCTATCCTTTCCTAACCTCAACAAACGTTACGAAATCAAACGTAGCCTAACTCCACCTATTGTGCCGAAACCTATATTGCTGCCCCCCTCAGAGCCCAGCAGGACATAGTAGAGTACATTGGAGCGCAGGCATCCGTCGTACTGAAGTGTAAAGCACAAATGTCTAAGAAATCCCACCCGAACCGGACACAACCTTACATAAACCAACGTAGCATAACTCAGACTAACGCGTCGCGACCACCATTGCTGGCCTCCGCAGCGTCAAGCAGAGCATATTTGAGTACAGTGGAGCACAGAAGTTCACCGAATAACAATGTATAGCACAAAAGCCGCAGGTACCCTGTCACAACCTAAACAAACGTGACATTACTCTAACTAACGCGCCGAGAGTGCTATTCGTGGCGTCCACGCAGACAAGCAGAGAGCGATAGCACACAGAACAGCGCAGATGTCCATAGAATAGCAGTGCGTGGCACGAGAGTCGAAGCTATTGTAAACTAACACTACTTAACCTAATCTAGCCAAACGTAATGTAACCCAACCTATCGTGGCGCGACAACTACTGCTGTCCTCCCCAAAGCCAAGCAGAGCAAATTAGAGCGCAGTAGACCATCGAAATCCTCCGGAAAGCGGTGTATAGCACAGTAGTCGAAGCTATCCTCTCCTAACCTAACCAATCGTAACATTAACAAACGTAGCCCAACAAAACCTATCGTGCCACGTCCAATATTTCTGGCCTCCCTAGAGTCGGGCAGAGTATACTAAAGCCAAGCAGGGTGCAGAAAGCCACCAAATAGCAACGTATAGCACAAAATTCAAAGATACCTTAACCTAAGCGGACCTGATCTAACACAACCCAACGTACAGTAACTAAACCTAAGGTGTCGCGGCCAATATTGCTGGCTTCCTCACAGACAGGCAGAATATCCTAGGGCACAGTAGAGCATAGAAGTCCATGGAATATCAGCATTGAGCACATACGTCCAAGCCAGCCTAACCAAACCCAACCTAACCTAACCTAACCAAATGTAATTTAACTCCACCTAACTTACCGCAGCCACTACTGCTGGCCTCCCCAGGGACTATCAGAATAGAGTAGTGCACAGTGGAGTCCAGGAATCCACCGAATATTTGTGTATAGCACGAAGGACTAAGCTACCCTAACTAAGCACATAATAACCCAACCGAACCAAACGTAACCTAGCACAACACAACGTGCCACGACCGCACTTGCTGGCTTCCCGAGCGTCGAGCAGGGTGTAGTAGAGCAATTTATGGGGCAGGAATCCACCGAATAGCCGTGTATAGCACAGAGGGCAAAGCTCCCATCCCGTAATATAACAAAGCGTACCATAACCATACACAAACTGACACAATCTAAGGTGTCTATACCACTCTTGCCGGCATCCACATCGCCAAGCAGAACACACTGGTGGAGAGTAGAATGCAGAAATCCGTAGAATCGCAGTGTACATTAGAGAAGCCAAAGCTACCCAAATCTACCCCAAGCCAACAGAATATAGCCAACCGTAACCTAACAAAATCGAACGTGCCGCGCCCACTGTTTCTGCACTCCCAAGAGTAAGGCAGGACATATTAGGGCGTAGTAGAGCAGAGAAGCCCACCGAATAGCAGTATATAGCAAAAAAGTCATAGTTACCCTAAATAACCTAACCAAACGTAACACAACCGACGCAACCAAATCCGACCTAACGTGCCTAGGCCACTATTGCTGGCCTCCCCGACGACAAGCAGGACACATTAGAGGGGAGTAGAGCGCAGAATCCCATATAATGGAACTGTATAGCAGAAAAGTCGAAGCAATCTTAGCCTTACGCAAGATAACCTAAACAAACCAAACGTAACCTAACACAATCTAACATGATGAGACCATTATTGCCGGCCAACCCAGGGGCAAGCAGAGAATATTTGAAGAGAGTAGAGCGCAAAAACCCACCGAACATTAATTTATATAACAGATGTAAGATCCAGGCTTTCCTAACCTAACCAAGCGCAACATCGCCGAAGGATACCTAAATGTGACTAAAGTGCTGAGTCCACTGTTGCTGGCCTCTGCAGATCCATGCCGAATATGCTACAGCACAGTAGAGCGTAGAAATCGACCATATTGCATTGAACAGCACAAAAGTCATAGGTATCCTGACCACAATTAACCCAACCTAACATAACCAATCATAACACAACTCAACCTATCGCGCCGCGAATACCATTGCTGCCTTCCGCAGAGCCAAGAATATATCCTAGCCAAACGTAGGCTATCTCGAGGTAACGTGACGAGACCATCATTACTGGAAACCCCAGGGCTAAGCAGAACATACTAGAGGAGATCAAACCGCAGAAATGCACCGAATAGCAGTGTATATCACAAATGTCAAAGCTATCCTAGCCCAACCTATAAAAATGTAACATCACAGAACGCAACATAACTCAATCTAACTTACCTAGACCGTTATTGCTGACCTACCGATAGCAATGCAGAACAAATTAGAGCACAGTAGAGCGCAGAATTCCACCGAAAAGAAGTGATTAGCACAAGAGTTAAAGCCGCACCTTCCATACCTAACAAATCTTAACATAACCAAACGCAACACAAACCAACATAACTTGCCGAGACCATTATTGCTGGCCTTCCCTGAGCCAAGCGGAAAATACTGGACGACTGTAGATCGCTGATATCCACCGAAAAACAGTGTATAAGGCAAAAGTCAAAGACATCGCCTCATATCCTAGCCAATCTTAAAATAACCAAACGAAGCATAACAAAACCTGACGTGCCCCGACCACGATTGCTGGCCTCACCAGAGCCAAGCAGAATATGCTACTGCACAATAGAGCGCAGAGTTCCTCCGAATAGCATTTCATACCGCAAAAGTCAAAGACATCCTATCCAAGCTTAACCAAACCTAACATAACCTAACGTGACTTGAATCCAACAATCGTGCCACAGCCAACATTGCTGGCCTCCCAGATACAAGCAGAACACATTAGAGGACAGTGGAACGCAGAAATGCACCGAATATCAGGGTATAGCACAAAAGTTGGAGCTATCCTTTGATAACGTAAGCAATCGCGACATAACCAAACGTATCCTGACTAAAGATAACTTTGCGAGACCATGATTGCTGGCCTCCCCAGAGCCAAGCAAAATATACTAGAGGTAGTAGAGCGCAAGAAGCCACCGTAACAACGGTGTACAGTACAAAAGTCAAAGCTGCCCCATCCAAACAGCCAAACCTGGCCTAACCGTACGAAACGCAGCTCAACCTAACTTGCCGCGACCACTATACCTGGCGTCCCCAGACACAAGCATAGTATGGTAGCGCACAGTAGAGATCAGGAGTCCACAGGATGGCAGCGCGTAGCACAAATGTCGAAGATATCCATACCTAACGCAACATAACCTAACTTAACCATACGTATTCTAACCGAACACAACAAGATTCTGCCACAATTGCCGCACTCACGACAGTCGGGCAGATTTTAGTGGAGCAATGCAGAGTGCACGAATCTACCGAAGAGCAGTGTACGGCACATAAGTCTAAGCTGCCCCATTCTAACCTATCCAAACGTAACATAACCAAACGTGTCCTTACTCAAACTAACGCGCCGCGGCCACTATTTCTGGCCTCCCCATAGCCAAGCAGAATATACTGGAGCACAGAAGAGCGCAAAAATCCGCCGAATAGCAGTGTATACTACAAAAGTCTAAGCCATCCTAACGAAACCGAGCCTAACCTTACATAACCAAACGTAACGCGACACAACCTAACGTGCCTAGACCACTACTGCAGACCTCTGCAGTGTAAAGCAGGCCGTGTTGTAGCACACCAGATCGCAGGAGCCTACCAAATAGCAGTATGCAGAACAAAGGTCAAAGAAACTCTGGAAAATCCTTCCTAACCTAACCTAACTAAATGTAACATGACACAACCTAGAGTTCCGAGAGCACAACTACTGGCTACAACAGAGACAGGCAGAACATATTAGTGCACATTAGAGCAGAGGCATCCAACGAATAGCAGGGTTTGTCACAAAAGTCTAAGCTACTCTCTCCTAGCATAACCAGGCCTTTCATAAGAAAACGTAGCCTATCCCAACCTAACGCGCGGAGACCACTATTGCTGGCCTCGCCAGAGGCAGGCACAAAATGTTTGAACTTCATAGGGCGCAGAAACCCGCCGATAGCAGTGTATAGCACAAAAGACTTAACTATCCTGTCCTACCATCACCAAATGTAACATAAGCAAACGTAGCATAACTCATCCTAACGTGCCGAGACCACTGTTGCTGGTCTCCCCATAGCCAAGCAGAGCGTATAAGAGCACAATAGGGCACAGGATTCCGACTAATAGCAGTGTATAGCGCAAAAGTGGAAACCGTCATGTCCAAACATTTCCCATCATATCCTAACCAAACGTAACATAACACAACCCATCGTGTCGCGATCAAAATTGCTGGCCACCTCAGAGTCGAATAGAGTTTATGAGAGCAGTATAGGGCGCAGAAATCCACCGATGAGCAGTGTATGGCATAAAAGTCAAAGTTGTCCTATCCTCACCTAACCAAACGTAAGATGACCAAACGCAACCGATTCCAATCTAACGTGCCTAGACCACTATTACTGGCCTCCCCATCGCCAAGCAGAGCATATTAGGGAAGAGGAGAGAGCTGAATCCCATATAATGGCAGTGTATAGCAGAAAAGTCGAAGCTATCGTAACATGACCCATACCAACCTAACCATACCAAACGTAACCTAACACTGTCTAACGTGGCTGATCACCATTACTGGCCATCGCAGAGTCGAGCAGAGCATTTTGGAGCACAGCGGAGCCAAGTGGCGCACCGAATGTCAGTGTAACGCTCAAAAGTCGAAGCGATCCTCTCCTAACCTAATCAATAGTAACACAACCAAATGTAACCTAACACAACGTAACTTGCAGCGATCACTGCTGTTGGCCTCCCCGGAGCTGTGCAGAGTATAATAGAGCACAGTCAATCGCAAAAACACAAAGAAACTTAACCTAACAAACCGTACCCATACACAGCCTAGCGTGCAGCGACCACCGTTGCTAGCCTCCCCAGAGCCAAGCAGAGCATTTTGCGGCACCGTATGGCGCAGAAGCTTAGCGAATAGCTGTATAAAGCACAAAAGTCAATGCCATCCTCTCCTACCCTATCCAAAAGTAACATAAACAAACGCAGCGAAAATCAATGTAACGTGCCCGGACTACGGTTGCTGGCCTCCCCAGAGTCGAGCGGAGTATAGTAGAGCAATGTAGGGCGTAGAAATCCAACGAAACGCAGTGTATAGCCCAAAAGTCGAAGCCGCACTCTCCTAACATATCCAAACGTATTAAAACCAAACGTAGCTTACCTTAACTTAAAGTGCCGAGACTATTATTACAGGAAGCCCAAGAGCCAAGCAGAATACACTAGAGCAGAGCAGAGTCTAGAAATCCTCTGAATAGCAGTGTTGGCACAAAGGTCAAGGATATCCTTTCCTAGCCCGACATAACCTTCTCTAACCAAACGTAATGCAACACATCCTAACTTGTCGCGAACACTATTTCTGGCCTCCCCTGAGCAATGCAGGGCATATTAGTTCCGAGTAGAGCGGGGGAATCCAGCGAACAGCAGGGTATAGCACAAAAGTGAAAGCTGTCCTGTCTCAACATAACCAAAATAACATAACCACACGTAACATAGCCCCACCTAGCGTGCCTAGACCACTATTGGTGAACTCGGCAGAGCCAGCCAAAATGTTCTAGGGCACTGCAGAGCGCCGAAACCCGCCGCACTGCAGTGTAAAGCATAAAAGTAGAAGACATTCTAGCCTGACCAGACATAACATAGTACAACCGGACGTATTCTGAGTCGACAAAACGGGCCGAGGCCACAACTGCTGGCCTACCCAGCGCCAATCAGGGCATATGAGAGCGCACTAGAGCGCAGAAATCCATCGTATAGCAGCGTACGGCACAAAAGAAAAAACTTTCCCATCCTAACCTGACCAAACATAGCATAAGCGGACGCACCGTAACACAACCTGACGTGACACGGCAGCTACTGCTGGCCTCACGAGTCCTAATCAGAGTACAGCAGTGCAATGTAGAACGCTGGAATATTCCGAATAGCAGTGTACAGCTCAAAAGTCAAATATACCCTACTCAACCCAAACCAAACCAGACCCATCAAAACATAACATAATTCAACCTAACGTGTCGACAGCACTATTCCTGGCGTCCACGGAGACATGTAGAGCGTGACAGCGCACAGAGGAGTGCAGGAGTCCATAGGATAGAAGTGTATAGCACAGGAGTCAAAACCATAGTAACCAAACTTAAACAAACCTATCCTGACCAAACGCAACGTAGCTACGGCAAATATAACACGACCACTATTTCTGTCCGGTCCAGAGGCAAGCAGATGCTAGTAGAGGATGCGGAGCGCAGATATCGTCAGAATTACAGTGAATGGCGCAAAGGTCAATGCCATCCAAACCAAGCTTAGCTTAACCAAACCCAACCAATCTTAACATATTTGAACCAAACCTGCAACGACCCCTATTGCTGGTCTCCCCACAGACAAGCAGATGGTAGTGGAGCACCGCAGTGTACAGATATCGACCCAACAGCAGTGTATAGCACAAGAGTCAAAGATAGACTAACCAAACATATCCGACCCTCGCCAAGCCATGCGTAACGGAACTCAAACTTGCGTGCCGAGGCCACCGTTGCTGACCTCCGCAGTACCAAGCAGAACGTACTACAGCGGGGTAGAGTGCAGAAATTCAACGTATAGAAGTGTATAGCGCAAAATTTTATACGGTACTCTCCTACCCTAACCAATCGGAACATTACCAAGCGTAGCCTAACAAAACCTGTCGTGCCATGACCGCTGTTGCTGGCCTACCCAGAGTCGAGCAGAGTATATTAGAGCAGAGAAGAGCGCAGAAAGCACCCAAATAGCAAGTTGTAGCTCAAAAGTCAATGATACCCTGACATAAACAGGCCTAACCAAACCTAACCGAACGTAGAATAACTATACCTAAGGTGCCGAGACCACTATTGCTGGCATCGCCAGAGACAAGCGGAATATGATGAAGCACAGTAGATCACAGAAGTCCATAGGACACTTGTGCTGAGCACAAAAGTCAAAGATACCCTGACCTATCCCAAACAAACCCAACCTAACCAAACGTAACCTAACATTACCTAACGCGCCGCGCCTACATTTTCTGGCCTTCCCAGTGGAAAACAGGTCATATTAGATCACAGCAGAGCGCAGAAAGCCACCAAATTGGAACGTATGGCACAAAAGTCAAAGCAACAATCTCCAATCGTAACATACCCAAACGTAAACTAAATTGCTACGACCGCTATTGCTGGCCACCCCAATGTCGAGTAGGGTACAGTAGAGCAACAGGTGGAGCGCAGATGTCCACCGAATGGCAGTATATACCACAAAAATCAAGGATATCGTATCCTAACCTAACCAAGCATAACATAACATAGGCGAACGTAACTAAACACTACATAAAGCGCCGCCACCGCTATTGCTGGCTACCCCAGAGGCAAGCAGAACATGTTAGGGGAGAGTAGAGCGCTGAAACCCACATAATCTTCGTGTACGGCAGAAAAGTCGAAGACACCCAGACATAGCCAATACTATCATATCCTACCCTGCATAGCAAACTCAACACAACGTGCCGCGACCACTATTGTTGGACTCCACAGGTCCATGCAGAATAGAGTAGAGCACAGTGGAGGGCAGGGATACACCGAATAACAGTCTATAGAACGACAGTCGATGCGACCCTGACCAAACTTACCCTAACCGATCTTAACCAAGCGTAACATATCCGAACCTACCGTGTCGCGACCACTATAGCTGGCCTCGCGAGTGACGATCAGGGTATAGTATAGCAATGTGGTGCGTAGATATCCACTGAATATAAGTGTATAACACAAGAGTCCATGCTATCCCATCCCAACATATACAAAAGTGGTATATGCAAACGCAACTTGTTTCAACCTAACGTGCAGAGTAGAGTAGGGCAATGTAGAGCGCAGAAATCCACCGAGTAGCAGCGTGTAACGCAAAAGTCAAAGAAATCCTAACAGAACCTCCATAACGTAACCTAATGGAACGTAATCTTGCTCAACCTAACGTACCGAGACCACTATTACTGGCCACCCTGAGTCAAGCAGAGCATGTTAGAGCACATTAGAGCGCAGAAATAGACCAGCTACGACCGCTATTGCTGGCCACCCCAATGTCGAGTAGGGTACAGTAGAGCAACAGGTGGAGCGCAGATGTCCACCGAATGGCAGTATATACCACAAAAATCAAAGATATCGTATCCTAACCTAACCAAGCATAACATAACATAGGCGAACGTAACTAAACACTACATAAAGCGCCGCCACCGCTATTGCTGGCTACCCCAGAGGCAAGCAGAACATGTTAGGGGAGAGTAGAGCGCTGAAACCCACATAATCTTCGTGTACGGCAGAAAAGTCGAAGACACCCAGACATAGCCAATACTATCATATCCTACCCTGCATAGCAAACTCAACACAACGTGCCGCGACCACTATTGTTGGACTCCACAGGTCCATGCAGAATAGAGTAGAGCACAGTGGAGGGCAGGGATACACCGAATAACAGTCTATAGAACGACAGTCGATGCGACCCTGACCAAACTTACCCTAACCGATCTTAACCAAGCGTAACATATCCGAACCTACCGTGTCGCGACCACTATAGCTGGCCTCGCGAGTGACGATCAGGGTATAGTATAGCAATGTGGTGCGTAGATATCCACTGAATATAAGTGTATAACACAAGAGTCCATGCTATCCCATCCCAACATATACAAAAGTGGTATATGCAAACGCAACTTGTTTCAACCTAACGTGCAGAGTAGAGTAGGGCAATGTAGAGCGCAGAAATCCACCGAGTAGCAGCGTGTAACGCAAAAGTCAAAGAAATCCTAACAGAACCTCCATAACGTAACCTAATGGAACGTAATCTTGCTCAACCTAACGTACCGAGACCACTATTACTGGCCACCCTGAGTCAAGCAGAGCATGTTAGAGCACATTAGAGCGCAGAAATAGACCGATTGGATGTTCACACCACAAAACTCGAAGTAGCCTTTCCTAACCCAGGCGAACGTAACATATCCTAACATAACCTAAGTAAACCTAACGTATCGAGGCCATTGTTTCCGGCTTCCACAGGGACAAGCAGAATGTACTAGAGCACAGTTGTGTGCCGGAATCCACCGCATTGCAGTGAATAGCACAAGAGTCAAAGTTATGCTGACCCGACCCGTCTCAGCCGAACCAAACCAAACTTAACATAACTCAACCTAACATGCCAAGAGAGCTCCTGCTGGCCTCCCGGGGCCAATCAGAATAAAGTAGGGCACAGCAGAGCGAAGATATCCACGGTCAGCTGTGTGTTGCGCAGAAGCCTAAGATATCCTATCCTAACCTCACCAAGCGTAACATAACCAAGTTTATCATATCACAACCAAGCGCCCCGAGACCACAATTTCCGGCCTCTCCAGAGCCAAGCAGGATACACCAGGGCACACCAGAGTTCAGAAACCCGCCGTATTGCTGTGTTTAGCCGAAAGTTCATGCATACCCTGCCCAAAAATGTCCAAATCTAACTAATTCATACATAGTGTAACTCGGCATAACGTGACGAGGCCAATATTGCTGGCCTCCCGAGAGCCAAGCAGAGCATACTAGAGCGCACTAGAGCACAGAAATCCACCGAATAGCAGTGAATGGCGCAAAAGTCAAAGTAGCATGTCGTATCGCAGGCAAACTTAACATATCCAAGCGTAGCCTAACACAAACTAACATGGCTATACCACTATTGTTGGCCTCCACAGAGAAAAGCAGAGTGTACTAGGGCACAGTAGAGTGCAGAAGTACACCGAATAGCAGTGAATAGTACAAAGGCCGTAGATATACGTGCCTAACCTGTCCTGACATTACCTAACCGAACGTAGCATAACTGAACATGACGTGACGCGACCAATGTTACCGGCCAAACCCAGAGCCATGCAGAATGCAGTGCAGCGCAGTCGACGGTATCCTGACATATCCTGACATAACCTAGCCCACCCCAACGTAGTGTAACTCTACAGAGCGTGCCGCGACCGTTGCTGCCTGCATCCCCAGGGCTAAGCAGAAAAGAGAAGAGCACAGAGATCACATTAACCCGCCGGATAATAGTGTTATCGCCACAGACAAGCAGAACATATTAGAGCGCAGTAGGGCTCAGAAGTCCATAGAATCGGAGTGCACACAAGAAAAGGCGAAGATATCCAAACCTAACCCAAAGGAACATGTCCTAACCTAATGTAACCGAACTCAACCCTACGTGCAACGACCGCT